>NC_091756.1:49188840-49306340 GCF_043380555.1 Nothobranchius furzeri | reverse complement strand
AATAGCTACAAGTTAAGAACAGACAGCACACAGTATTTGGAGAAAAGGATAATGGGGGAAGTTGGACCAGCCACATACCAGGTAAATGAAATGGTTGGTGTCAATCTTCTTTCCTCAACAGGAAGAAACCAGCTCCTAAATCTGATTGGAAAGAAGTGTACCATTACCTGCCTGCTGGATGGGGTGGAGACCAAGGCTCTGTGGGATACTGGATCACAAGTATGTCTTATGAGTGAAAAATGGAGAAAAAAAAAATATTCCCCATGTTGCTATCAAAAGCCTCGCTGAAATTATTGGGCCTAGAATATTAGATGGGAGGGCAGTGAACAAGACACCAATTCCTTTTAATGGGTGGGTTGAGGTCAAGTTCAAATTGCCATCTGCTAGTCACACACATCTTGAGCTCTTGGTGCCAGTTCTGATTGCTGAAGAGGATGGGGTGGGTGAAGAACCAATCATTGGGTTTAATGTAATAGAACACCTGTTAAACATTGGTGTAGACCCGCCACCCCTTATCACAGAGGCTGTCAGTGCAGCATTCTCCATTGAATGTAAAAAAGCAGAAGTACTTCTGAAAGTAATGGGAAATGCCAATGCTTTACAGAACACAGGCACGGTGAAAGCAAGTAGGGAGAACATCATTCCAGCTGGCCAGACAAAGATGGTAAAATGTGGTGCACGAGCAGGCCCACTCGCAGATCAGCAGGGAGTCCTGTTTGAACCCCTGTTACCATCACAACTCCCAGAGGGGTTAAGAGTCAAAGAAGGAATAGTGTGTCTTCAGCAGGGTCCCTGGTCCCGTCTCAAAATCCCAGTCAACAATGATACTGCCCATGACATTGTTTTACCCTCTAAAAGCATAATAGGGCAAGTCCAATTAGTTAAGACCATGTATGCCGCACAGACAGAGTCAGCCCAAATACCACAAAAAGACATGCCCACTCCCAGTTGTGAACCTGGGAATCCAACAGAATCAGAAAGGACGGGAAAGGGAGAGGAGACCCAAGGGGGAGTTGAAAATGATGGTAGCTGGGATCCACCCGTTCCCATTAGTCACCTGTCCCCAGCACAACAACAACTGGTGAAACGACTGCTAAGAGAGGAGTGTGCAGCGTTCTCCCGGGATGATTATGATGTTGGAACGATCCCGTCACTGGAGCTCAAAATCAGACTACAGGATCCAACACCTGTCACAAGGACATATGTATCGGTCCCCAGACCTCTCCACAATGAGGTGAAAGAATATCTGGAAGACTTGTTAAACAGAGGTTGGATAACAAAGTCCAAATCCAACTATTCAAGCCCTATAGTCTGTGTACGTAAAAGGGACGGTAGCCTCAGACTGTGCTGTGATTACAGAGAGTTAAATAAGAAGTCTCTTCCCGACCGTCATCCTATTCCCCGCATTCAAGACATACTGAACAGCCTGATGGGAAGTTCCTGGTTTTCTGTTCTGGACCAGGGAAAAGCCTATCACCAAGGGTTTCTGGAAGAATCAAGCCGTCCACTCACTGCATTTATTACGCCCTGGGGTCTCTATGAATGGGTCAGAATACCTTTTGGATTATCATCAGCACCAGCAGAGTTCCAGAGAGCCATGGAAGAGTGTCTGGCAGGACTGCGGGATGAGGTATGTTTGCCTGACCTGGATGACAATTTAGTGCACTCCAAAACATTTGAAGACCACTTAAAGCATCTGAGAAAGGTATTGCAGTGTTACCAGAAAACAGGAGTCAAGCTGACCCCAGGAAAATGTGACATTTTTAAGAATCAAGTAAGATTCCTTGGAAAACTGGTAACAAAAGATGGTTACACGATGGATCCTGCAGACACTTATCCGGTGCAGGCTTTGAGACAGAGAAATCCCTCCACGGTGGGAGAGCTAAGAAAATTAATGGGATTTGTTTCCTACTATCGCAGTTACATACCAAACTTCTCCCGCATTGCTAAGCCCCTTTACGATCTTCTCTCGGGAGGCCCTGAGGAAGGAGAGAAATACAAAAAGAAAAAAACAGGAGGATTGAAACAAAATAAGAAGAGTGGAGGACAGTTATCCTCATCTCAACCAATCAATTGGTCAGCAAAACATCAGGAGGTGCTCTGCCAGTTATTGGATTTTCTGTTAAAACCACCGATATTGGGATATCCAGATTTCGAACAGCCCTTTATCCTACACTGTGATGCTTCACAGGAGGGACTTGGTGCTGTACTTTACCAGAGGCAGCAGGACACATTGGCTGTGATAGCATATGGATCCAGGACACTGACTGCCCCAGAGAAAAACTACCACCTTCATTCGGGGAAACTGGAATTCCTGGCCTTGAAATGGGCCATATGTGAGAGGTTTAGGGATTACCTCTATTATGCCCCCCATTTACAGTTTACACAGACAACAACCCTCTTACATATGTGCTTTCCACTGCTAAACTGAATGCTACCACTCATCGATGGGTCGCTGAACTAGCTGATTTCCAGTTCTCTATAAAGTACCGACCCGGCAAAGTAAATGGAGATGCAGATGGTCTTTCTCGAATGTCGCTCAGTATGGAGGAGTACATGCAGACCTGCACACAGACGTTGCAACCCGAGGTGATGAACAGTGTTATCCAGGCAGTTGCTGCTCAGTGCCAGGATTCTGCACCCTGGCTTTGCCCAGCAGTGATTAACCAACTGATTACAGAAGAAGATAAGGCAGTGGCGACATCAGTAAGTCAGATCAGTAAAGAAGCGTTGAGACAGGCACAACAAGATGATCCGGTGATTGGTGAGGTATTGCAATGGGTAACTACAAAGGAAATGCCAAAAAGTTGGAGACACAAGGGTAGTGGGGGGATAACCGCTCTGATGAGACAAAAACACAGACTGTATGTGGATAAGGATGGACTACTTCATCGCAAGACAGCCAACTGTTCACAGCTTCTCCTCCCAAAGAAATATCATCCACTTATTTTTAAGGAACTCCATGAGGAGATGGGTCATCTTGGAGTCGAGAGAGTGTTAAACCTGATCAGGAACCGTTTCTATTGGCCTCATATGCAGGGTGATGTTGAACACTATGTCAACCGTGTCTGCAGTTGTTTGAAAAGGAAGCGGCCTAACAAACCACCTCGAGCTCCCCTCACCAACATCATCACTACATACCCTTTCGAGTTAGTCTCCATTGACTTCTTACATTTAGAGAAATGCAGTGGAGGGTATGAGTACATCCTGGTGGTGATGGACCATTTCACCAGGTTCGCCCAGGCTTACCCCTGCAGAAACAAAGCTGCCAAAACAGCAGCAGAAAAGATATTTGGGGATTTTGTGTTGAGGTTTGGTTTAGAGCTGAAACAACTAATCGATTTAATCGATTATAATCGATTATTAAAATAGTTAACAACTTTTTTAGTCATCGATTAGTTGTTTAATAATCATATTTTACCGCATAAAGTCTATTTTTACCACAATCTGACATCGGTTACAAGCTGTTAAATTTGCCGCCAGTGTGTGGCAGTAATGAGCCACTGATCTACCAGTGGAGCCGTAGAAGAAGAAATGAGCCAATGAGTGCCCTCGGTTTTCATGACGTATCACGTTACTGACGCTCATCTTGCTGTGAGAGATGGCGGAACAAGAGGAAATACGGAAGAAAATAGACGCGACAAAACTTTAGAGAAACCCCGGACAAAAACCTCACGAGTATGGGAGCACTTCAGTCTAGATGCCTTGAAAAGGCAAAATATGCAAAAACCATCTAGCATGGCACGGAAGCACGACGTCCCTAAGTGAACATTTGAGACGAAAACGTGGGGGCTGAGGAAGAGCACCGCGGTCAAGTGAGCCGTCATTTGGAAGAGCCAGCCCGGTAAGTAACAGAAAATAAACAAGCTGGACTTAGTGTTTTAGCTGAGTTCGTTATAGTGGATGTTAAACATGTTTTTTTGCCGCGTCAGTCTACGGTGTTCTACTTCTGATTGACTAGATGCAATCGTGAATCTCCTCCGTGTTGTGAATCATGCGCTTGCCAAATTTAGCACGTCTGTTTATAAGAATGTTCTAGTTAAGAGAAAAACGGCACAAACCCATAACTATGTTCCTCATTCAAAAAAGGACAACTCCGCGGTGAAAAATATACAGACGAGCTGTGTCCAGGTGAATATAACGCGGCATAGTTGTACGCTTTAAATTTTTAAATACAGGAGAAATTCAGAAAAAGTCATTTTTTTACTATTAAAAGGCTGTTTTACTATCTAACGCTGTAAAACGCCTCACAACACATTTTTATCATGTTTCTTAAACAGTATTACACAAAATAATCATTTTTCACATTTTTCTAGCTAATTTAAACACTCCCGACTCAAAGTAAAAACCTCATGAGCTTCTTACTTAGAGCTTTTTAATAGTAAAAAAATTAGACTTTTTTTCTGAATATCTCCTGTTGCGGGCTATTTTGTAGAACGTAACCCTCAAAATAAATGATCACTGTATATTGTTAATTAATTCAAATAATATAATATTGATTTAGTGTTGTAGTGTGTGTGCTGCTTTATTTTATATGTGTACTTATTTCAGTCTATTTGTGTTTCTTATGCAGAAAAAAAACAAGCAACGATGGACAACTACATGGGGAAAGAGACACTCACCCCCCAGCAATTCATACCACTTACAAACTCTATTCTAAACATGCTGGTAAAAGACATGAGGCCACTATCCATGGTGGAAGGAGCAGGCTTCCAGCTAATGCTAAAAAATTATTCTGGACTGATATTTTGCACTGTTTAGCTCATTTTATACTGCTGACTGTGTTCATGTGCAATAAAATAGATTGCAGTCAACTGCACAATTCTCTTATGTTTTTTTTTCTTAACTGAAATGCATCCATCACTTGTATAGGTTAAATAGCTAAACAATAACAAACCGATTAATCGATTAATCGAAAAAATAATCGACAGATTAATCGATTATGAAAATAATCGTTAGTTGCAGCCCTAGTTTGGTTTCCCCACAAGGCTTCATCATGATCAGGGGAGGGAGTTTGAAAATAAGCTATTTTCAACACTGGAGAAGTACAGCGGGGTCAGGGGGTCACGGACAACACCGTACCACCCTCAGGGAAATGGCCAGGTGGAGAGGTTCAATAGGACACTGCTGGCTATGCTGAGAAATCTGCCAGAGATTGAAAAAGCAGATTGGAAATCTTCTCTAGCAAAAGTGGTCCACGCATACAACTGCACCCGTAGTGAAGCCACTGGGTATGCTCCCTATTTCCTCTTGTTTGGTCGCCAACCCAGACTCCCTATTGACCTCATGTTCGGCCTCAGCGCGGGGGACCAGAGCTCATCCCACCAAGATTATGCAGGAAAATGGAGAGTCAGAATGAGTGAAGCTTATCAACTGGCATCCAGCACAGCCAGTAAGCAGGCAATGAGAGGGAAAGCTCTTTATGACCGAAAGATACATGGAGCAGAGCTGTATCCAGGATGCAGAGTACTGGTACGCAATCTGAATGAAAAAGGAGGACCAGGGAAGTTGAGAGCATTCTGGGAAGAGCAGGTGTACAGGTGCTGGCCAGTAAATTAGAATATCATCAAAAGGTTGAAAATATTTCAGTAATTCCATTCAAAACGTGAAACTTGTACATTATATTCATGCAATGCACACAGACCAATGTATTTCCAATGTTCATTACATTTAAATTTGATATTCATAAGTGACAACTAATGAAAACTCCAAATTTGGTATCTCAAAAAATTAGAATATTCTGAAAAGGCTGAATATAGAAGACACCTGCTGCCACTCTAATCAGCTGATTTACTCAAAACACCTGCAAAGGCCTTTAAAAGGTCCCTCAGTCTTGTTTTGAAGGCACCACAATCATGGGGAAGACTTCTGACTTAACAGCTGTCCAAAAGACAATCATTGACACCTTGCACAAGGAGGGCAAGACACAAAAGGTGATTGCTAAAGAAGCTGGCTGTTCGCAGAGCTCTGTGTCCAAGCACATTAACAGACAGGCGAAGGGACGGAAAAAATGTGGTAGAAAAAAGTGTACAAGCTCTAGGGATAACCGCACCCTGCAGAGAATTGTGACGACAAACCCATTCAAAAATGTGGGGGAGATCCACAAAGAGTGGACTGCAGCTGGAGTCAGCGCTTCAAGAACCACCACGAGGAGACTCATGAAAGACATGGGATTCAGGTGTCGCATTCCGTGTGTCAAGCCACTCTTGAACATGAAACAGCGCAAGAAGCGTCTCGCCTGGGCCAAGGACAAAAAGGACTGGACTGATGCTGAGTGGTCCAAAGTTATGTTTTCTGATGAAAGCAAGTTCTGCATTTCCTTTGGAAATCAAGGACCCAGAGTCTGGAGGAAGAGCGGAGAAGCACAGAATCCACGTTGCATGAGGTTCAGTGTAAAGTTTCCACCGTCAGTGATGGTGTGGGGTGCCATGTCATCTGCCGGTGTTGGCCCACTCTGTTTCCTGAGGTCCAGGGTCAATGCAGCCGTCTACCAGGAAGTTTTAGAGCACTTCATGCTTCCTGCTGCTGACCAACTTTATGGGGATGCAGACTTCACCTTTCAACAGGACTTGGCACCTGCACACAGTGCCAAAACCACCAGCACCTGGTTCAAGGACCATGGTATCCCTGTCCTTGATTGGCCAGCAAACTCGCCTGACCTTAACCCCATAGAAAATCTATGGGGTATTGTGAAGCGGAGGATGCAATACGCTAGACCCAACAATGCAGAGGAGCTGAAGACGACTATCAGAGCAACCTGGGCTCTCATAACACCTGAGCAGTGCCACAGACTGATCGAGTCCATGCCACGCCGCATTACTGCAGTTATTGAGGCAAAAGGAGCCCCGACTAAGTATTGAGTGCTATACATGCACATTCTTTTCATGTTCATTCTTTTCAGTTGGCCAACATTAGAGAAACAAACATTTTTTCATTGGCCTTTAGAATATTCTAATTTTCTGAAATACCAGATTTGATGTTTTCATTGGTTGTCACCTATACATATCAAAATTAAACGTAATAAACATCGGAAATACATTGGTCTGTGTGCATTGCATGAATATAATGTACAAGTTTCACGTTTTGAATGGAATTACTGAAATATTTTCAACCTTTTGATGATATTCTAATTTACTGGCCAGCACCTGTATGTTGTCAAAGAGAGGAAACATGACAGCCCAGTATATGAAATCCAACCAGAAAGCGGGAAGGGGCGAGTTAGGGTTATCCACAGAAACCTACTGCTGCCATGTGATTTCCTTTCAGCTGGAGACTTAGAAATTCCCACTCAACCAAAGAAAAAAAAGAAAAAAAGAAGAGACAACGAAACGCCTGGAGACAGTTCTGAGGATGAGGGAGATTGGGAAGCGATCATCAGCCCATGTCAGCAGAATCATGACATGGAGTCCAATCATCATACTGAGAGTCCGCTTAGAGCAGAGGCACCAGAGTTCTGCCCAAATGTTGGGGACATGCAAAGAAACTGGACTGAGGATGATGTTGGGACAGGATCACAACCAACGCTGGGAGGAGACGGACATGCATTACTGGATGGCAATGTCCAGTCAGGGACCGTGGAAAGCGAGGAGCTATCTTGCATTTCAAGCTCAAATGATGATGAAGATGCTGACACATCACTTTACAGGAGGTATCCTTTCAGAATAAGAAAACCTACATTAAGGTTTACTTACCATAAGTTAGGGCAGCCTGTTATGTCAAGTGAATGAGTTAAGAGAGCTTATAGAGAACATGTTTGATCAGCAAACTCAGTTCTCATGCAGTTTTGCTATTTTCCTGTCATGGGTTCAAATATTTTGCTACAGTTTTGTTTAGGATTCTGGTCAACAGGTTAGAGAATAGTGGTACTTGTGAGGTCAGTTTAAACATTTTCTTTAAGGTTGAGTATACTTCTATGTGAGTACCTTACTCTCAGAAGAGATTGCAGATATTGACGCTACAGGCGAATCAAGTGGTGGATAGTCATCGTGCACAATGACATCAACTGCGGAAATATGACATTAACGGGAGATATGTGTCATATTTTAAGACTGGATACAGCATGGCATCTCTTTCTACAAATGAACTCTGACTCCTGATTAGATGTACTCTGCATATATGTAAAGCATTTGAAGGATATGTGAACTGATTATTACACTGTGTTAGTGTTCGGTACTTGAATGTCGGGACGACATTACATTTTTGAGGGGAGAGTGTGAGAGAATAGAGATGACACCCCCCTCTCTTTCTTTAATTTATTTGACTTCATTCCATTTCACTGCTAACCTTTTAGAAGTTCATTATAGCTCGACTTCTCCCTGTGGACTGTTAATGAGTAAACGATGTAGTAACAACATTTCGCCACAAGGGGGCACAACGAACACAGTGTGTACTGCTGATCCAACGGTTCAACGGTTAATTCAGTGCTGCTTGACTGTTGGAGAAGACGCTGCTCATTGCGCTCTCGTCTGTGTTAACAGGTAAAACGGCACAAATAACACAATAACAGCAATGAAGGAGATTGAGTAGAAGTCCGGGGTTATGAGGGGAATGTTGGCCGTCTATCCCTGTATGTTTGTTTTGTAAAATGTTAGTGTTATATGGTAGCGTGAGTAAGCTAACAGCTAAGCTAACTTTTACCAGTTGTACCAGGACTTAGTGATGCTGCTATAAATGTTGTGTGCTTGAAAGGAGTGAGCTGTATCTGACTTGTTTTAAGGTAAAGCTAAGGATGTGAATGTTTATGTTAAGTGTTAAACGGTTCAACGGTAAATTCAGTGCTGCTTGACTGTTGGAGAAGACGCTGCTCATTGCGCTCTCGTCTATGTTAACAGCCAAAGATGGAATAAAACCCGCAACAAAACACACTGACTAATCATTCATGTGTGCAACAGATAGATATAAGCCTTTTCCACCGACCAAACTGGCATGGAATGGGAAGGATCGGGTCACTAAATATTCTGTTTCGATTGTTTAAACCAGTCCAGGAAACTACCCGAACCGGTCCAGTAGCGGGCCAGAGCGGGACCCCTTCAGTTGTGGGTCCAGAGATTTTTGGTCTGGGCGGAGCCAAAGCGTAAAAGGTCCAGAGTCCTCTGATTGGGGGAGAAATTACGTAACTACCCGCGACAATCCCAGGGGATGGAAAAAGAAGTGAGTCGAGTTCCAGTGTTTGTTTGGCTGTACTTCTTGTGTGTGAAAATGCCTGCAAGTAATAGCTTTTGGTCCAATGCGGAGCTTCAAACGTTCCTCACCATCATCGGAGATAGCAACATTCAGGCCGAGCTGGATGGGATGATAAGAAATGAGAAAGTCTTCAAAGAAGTTTCTCAGCGCATGGCAGCTGAAGGATTCCAGCGCACCTCCGAGCAGTGTCGTGCTAAGCTGAAAAAAATAAAAGCCCACTACAGAAAAGTTAAGGACAGCAACGGCCGTAGTGGGAATGGGCGAAGTACATGGAAGTGGTACGATGTGGTGGACGCTATTTATGGACACAGACCGTCAAACCGAGGCAGCGAAGGAGGCCTGGACTCAGCGACCAGTATCCTGGAGTCACTCATAAACCCTGTTGGTAAGCATTTCTTTTGTTGTCTTTTTAGCTCTGCAGGCCATTCATTGCAGCACCAAAAACACTGAATAATAGCAGCAGCTATTTAAGAAATGCTCTGCAAGTAAAGGATTTAGCCCCTCATGTTAACTAGCCTTAGCATCCCCTCGTGTTTATGCTAACCTTCATTTAGCATTCCCCCGTGTTTCTTAACACGCTGTTCGCGATATAAGCCTTTCATGTTTAGCATGTCCTTGTTGAGTACATGAGGCTGGAGCGGCGTTTGCCTTTCTTGTTAGCGTCTCATTGTTTAAAACATGGGAAATTCGGTTAGCCTTTCACGTTAGCATCTCAGTGTTGTTAGCATCTCATTGTTTTATACAGCTGAGCACGCACAGTGAGAAGAAGCGAGCTGATCTAATATTATAAATATCCCAAAAGTCGTGCCAGCAGTGTTTTTCGCCTAGAGTGGACTTTTAACAAGTATATATTTTTCGGATGAATAAGAATATAACATTAAATTGCAATTAATCTGTACGTCACTGGCGAATTACTGCCATCTAGTGGACACGTTCCAAATGACAAAATGGCCTTAAATCATAGCAGTTTTATTAAGTTTACTATATGCCTATATGCTCTTTTGCTGTAAAAATATTGTGCTTTTCTTACCGATTTATTTCGTGACCTTTTCTTACTGACTAATTTTTTGATCTGTGTTTTTCAGACACATCTGAAGCGGAAAACACTCCCTCTTCAGAGGAACCATCCACTTCCTCAAGTAGCACTCCAGGACCTTCTGTGCCACCATCACCTCTGTCCGTACCTTCTGTGCCACCATCGCCTCGGCCAGTTCCATCGCCACCACCATCACCTCTGTCCACTACCACTCGAGAGGAACATCTACCATGTCGTCGACGCACAGGTAGTGTCTGACCATTCTAAAAATTGCTTTGTGCATAAACAAAACTGACAAGTTCACTGGACAACTGACATTTTGATATCCATATAAACACAAATGTAATTGTCAATGTTGTTGTTTCCAGGTGACCGAAGACGGCGATTGGAAGCACGGACACAGGTGATATTTGATGAGTTGCAGATCGCAGATGGCAGGCAGATGGACAGAATGGAAGGCATAAGCCGGGAGCAGGTTAACTGGATGCAACAAGATGCAGCAGCAGCAAGACAACATGAATTACAGATCGCAGAGCGATATTTTGAACATTTGGGTGCCCTAAATGCTGTTCTTGGACTGGTCGCACAAAGAATGGGCAGCTCCTCTGACTTCCTGCCACCACCCAGGCAGTAAGGTGCTATGTATTTGTCCCATAATTTTTTTTATCCGTCTGTCCTTTTTATCAATAAATTTTCAAAGAAAAACAAGGTGTGCATGAATTGTCTTAAAAATTTTTGCTCGCAAATTTACGTTTACATAATAAATGTAGATTACATTACAGCCCACCTTAAATATATGTTAAAATGAAAAGGTGCAACAGTTCGTTAACAGTAAAATAGTGTACTTTATTAAGTTCTGAAAATAAAACAAACATTTCAGTTCAAACTACAGGCTTCGAACAGTTAAAAGTGTCAAAACAATAAACAAAGTAAATGGAAAGAAAAAACACAAACTGAGGTCAGCGGGTGAAGTGTCGCATCAGAGCTTCACGCACATCACTGCCCTCCTCTGCAACTTCCTGCATATTTGCAACCACTGGTTCATCAGCAGGTGCGTCACATTCTGTATATTCCTCCCCATGGCTCTCACAGATATTGTGAAGCACACAACAGGTCAGCACCATGTGTTTAAGAAGCTCTACATCACTGTCGTTTCTCTTCAGAAGACATCGCCACCTACCCTTTAGCCTCCCAAATGCATTTTCGACCACAACTCTGGCTCTGGACGTTTTCCTGTTGTACGCCTGTTGTTCAGCAGTGAGACGACCGTTGTCAGAAAATGGTTTTAGGAGCCAGTTCTGCAGAGGATAGGCAGAGTCCCCGAGCACATAAAAGCCTACATTTACTCCCTCAATGTTCTTGGTACTAGTTGGGTGCAGTTGTCCATGAGCAACCAAGTCCCAAAATGTGGACAATCGCAGCACACGGGCATCATGCAAGCTACCTGGCTGACCTGCATTAACATTCCAGAACATGCCTCTGCCATCCACAATGCCCTGGAGGATTATGGAATGCCAACCTTTCCTATTGAAGTAGTCTGTGTGGAATCCCTGTGGTGCGATTATTGGAATATGGGAACCATCGATGGCACCCACACACTGAGGAACCCCCCACCTGGTCTCAAAATAGTCAGCCATTTCCTGTAGCTTTTGCAGAGTTGGAAAAGCAATAACCTCGGCAAGCAAGAGTTTACAGACAGCCTTACAGAAGTCCTGCACACAGCGGCACACAGAGGTCGTGCTGACACCAAAAAGAAGCCCGATGCTCCTGTATTCACTGTTAGTTGCAAGCTTCCACAGTGCAATTGCAACTCTTTTCCTGAGTGGCACGCAGGCTCTGAAGTTGGTGTTCCTCTTCTGCATGGCTGGACGGAGCTTGGAACAAAGATATGAAAAGGTCTCTTCTGACATTCTGAAATGAGCTATCCAATCTGACGGAGTGAAGTTTGGCATGGTCACATCCCAGAAGGCGCTGGCACGGCTGAAGGCCCACACAGTTGGTTGCCGTCGCTGATTCAAAAGAGCCAACTAAAAAAAAACAGTCATAACACAGTAAAAGTAAAAAGAATAGTGCTGTGAAAAAGATTGAAACAGTATGGTTATAGACATAAAGTTCACATCAATAGAATTTGTTTAAGGTTAAAGTAACAGCTGTTCTTTATGGCACTACCAGTGACTGGTTATGTTTTGTTCACTTTATAAAATGCACAAATGTGGTATTGCTTGTAATTACCTATATAATTAATTATAATAATTTCAGTACAGCTGCACAACTTATCTATGACATGCCCAGGAAGTAGAGTGAAGGATTCAGGCCCTCCTGTTGACTAGCATCACCATGAGTGCAGAAGCTGTTTGAAACTTAGTTAGGTGTTGGCCTTTCATGTTTAGCATGTCTTAAATGACCAATATACAACCAAACCATTTGATTTTGGTGCTTTTTTTTTTGTTTTTGTTTTTTGATAGTTGCCCTACACACCCCTTCAGAGATTATAACGACATGTATTACAGCATTAGAAGTTACTTACCACCTGGCGCCTCCGTCTTTGTCTCAACAGTAGAAAGTTATGCCTCGTGTCCGATATTAATTTCAGAAAGCGTCGTCGCCTTTCAGCTGCCCTCCTCCTCGATGCGCACAGCATAGCTCTAAACGCTATCGTGATGTGGGTGTAAAGAATATACCAAACACCAAGAACAGAAAGAACGCGCTGGTGACTGGACTCCATTGTTGTTGTGTTTTGGCGCGATCTCGTCGCGCTGTGTGACGTATTACGCTACCCCGCCTAGTTACTGGAGCCTGGAATGTGATAGAAACGCTTGCCAGAAAACTTCTAGACCCATACCGGTACATACCGGTCCATAATACCCAGACCTGACCGTCCCAGACCAGGCGATGGAAAAGAGCTAATAAGATAGATAGATAGATAGATAGATAGATGATAGATAGATAGATGGATAGATGGATAGATGGATGGATGGATGGATGGATGGATGGATGGATGGATCATGTATTGTGCAAAAGTTCACTATTTCAATAATTCAACTTAAAAGGTAAAACTAATTTAAGAATTATAACTGTGATGATCATGGTTTACAGTTTATGAAAGCCTCACATTCTAAATCTTACACAATTAGAATATTGTGAAAAGGTTCAATATACACACTCTATTCAACTATTAAATCTAAAACACCTGAAAAGGGTTCCTGAGCCTTTAGATGGTCTCTCAGTCTAAGCTGAAGTACTGAAATGAATGGACTTTTGCACAACATTCAGGGTTTTTTTTAGTTTCATCTGTAGCTGACAACCATTTACAGCAAAACTCTCTTCGGATAGGGGTACCTCAAAGATGTGTTTTCAGTTCTTTACTTTTCATTCCACTTGTATATTGTATTTTGAATTTAGCACAAATCAGACTTTCTTTCTGCTTTCTTTTTTTCTTTTTTGTTTTTGTTTATTTGACAGGGACAGTGCATGGCATTCAGACATACCAGTATTAACTTTAAGCAAAATTTCATTTGTAGTCCCTGGGCAGGAAGAAATAAAAAACGTCGTCATCGTCTTCCTCCACTTATCCGGGTCCGGGTCACGGGGGCAGCATCGAGCTCCAGACCGTCCTCTCCCCGGCCTTCTCCAACAGCTCCTCCGGCAGGACCCCAAGGCGTTCCCGGACAAGATTGGAGATGTAACCTCTCCAACGTGTCCTGGGTCGACCCGGGGGACTCCTGCCGGCAGGACATGCCCGAAACACCTCTCGGGGAGGCATCCAGGAGGCATCCTGACCAGATGCCCGAGCCACCTCAACTGGCTCCTTTCGATCCAGAGGAGCAGCGGTTCTACTCTGAGTCCCTCCCGAATGTCCGAGCTCCTCACCCTATCTCTAAGGCTGAGCCCGGCCACCCTACGGAGGAAACTAATTTCGGCCGCTTGTATCCGCAATCTCGTTCTTTCGGTCATTACCCAAAGCTCATGACCATAGGTGAGGATTGGGACGTAGATCGACCAGTATATCGAGAGCCTGGCTTTCTGGCTCAGCTCCCTCTTCACCACAACAGATCGGCTCAGTGTCCACATCACTGCAGATGCTGAACCATTCCGCCTGTTGATCTCCTGATCCCTCTTACCCTCACTCGTGAACAAGACCCCGAGATACTTAAACTCCTCCACTTGAGGTAGGACCTCTCCCCCGACCCGGAGTTGGCAAGCCACCCTTTTCCAGTCGAGAACCATGGTCTCAGATTTGGAGGTGCTGATCCTCATCCCAGCCGCTTCACACTCGGCCGCGAACCTACCCAGCAAGAGCTGAAGGTCAGAGCTGGATGAAGCTAGGAGGACCACATCATCCGCAAAAAGCAGAGACGAGATTCTCCTGCCACCAAACTCGACACACTCCACACCACGGCTGCGCCTAGAAATTCTGTCCATAAAGGTAATGAACAGAACCGGTGACAAAGGGCAGCCCTGACGGAGTCCAACCCTCACGGGGAACAGGTCCGACTTACTACCGGCTATGCGGACCAAACTCACGCTACTCTGGTAAAGGGACTGAATGGTCCTTAACAGAAAGCCACCCACCCCATACCCCTGGAGCGTCCTCCACAGGGGGCCCCTGGGGACACAGTCATAAGCCTTCTCCAAATCCACAAAACACATGTGTATTGGTTGGGCAAACGTCCATGCCCCCTCCATCACCCTTGCAAGGGTATAGAGCTGGTCCACAGTTCCACGGCCAGAACGAAAACCACATTGCTCCTCCTCAATCTGAGATTCAACTATCGATCGGACCCTCCTCTCCAGTACCTTGGAGTAGACCTTTCCAGGGAGGCTGAGGAGTGTAATCCCCCCTATAGTTGGAACACACCCTCAGGTCACCCTTCTTAAAGATGGGGACCACCACCCCGGTCTGCCACTCCACAGGAACTGCCCCCGATGACCACGCAATGTTGCAGAGAAGTGTCAACCATGACAGCCCTACAACATCCATAGCCTTGAGATACCCAGGATGAACCTCATCCGCCCCCGGGGCTCCGCCGCTGTGTAGTTGTTTGACTACCTCAGCAACGTCTGCCCCCGAAATTGGACAGTCCATCCCCAGGTCTCCTGGCTCTGGTTCCTCCTCGGAATGCGCATAGGTGGGATTGAGGAGCTCCTCAAAGTATTCCTTCCACCGTCCGACTATAGCCCCAGTTGACCTCAGCACCTCCCCATCCCCACTGTAAACAGTGTGAGTGAGTTGCTTCCTTCCTCTCCTGAGGCGCCGGACAGTTTGCCAGAACCTCTTTGGAGCTGATCGATAGACTTTCTCCATGGCCTCACCAAACTCCTCCCACGCCCGATATTTTTGCCTCGGCAACTGCCACTGCTGCACCCCCCTTGGCTATAAATAAAATACAATACAATTAATCCAGCAGCACATATACTGTAATACATCATCATGTCAAACAGGCTTTCAGAGTTCTACACTGTTAAAAGTCACAATAAAAACACAACAAAAAATGTACAGTAATATAAAACTCAACAATACAGTGTTATACACAACACGTGAAAAGTTGGAATTAAAATATTTCACATCGCTGAGGTGGAATAGATGGTGAACAGGTGTAGAGATAACAGCCTGACCCTGCCAACAAAACTAAAGAGCTGATTGAGGATTTCAGAAAACTGGATGCTAACAGTTCCCCTGTACTCAACCACACAAAGTTTAGAGGTATCCACATCATTATCTGAGAAATCTCAAACTTTTAGTCCATGCTGAAAAGCTGCTTTAGTTTGCCACAAGCAGATTCAAGCTCAGAAGTTTTTAAATGCCCGAGTTCCTTTACAGTTTTTTCGACTGCTAAAACTCAAAAAGCAAAAATGAGGCACAATTTTCACAACCTCTACTTCTGCTCCCAATCGCTTGACTCAATTTATCACTACTTAAGATTTCCTTATCATACCAGAACTCTGATTTTCCTCCTTTCCACCCTGATGTCAATTCCACATTACCTTGCTGTCAAAATACAGCACACAATTTTCTGGTTTACACACACTTCTCACATAAATTCTCAAAGCTTCAATCAACAACACACAAATATTCAAATCTCTAAACTTTCGGGTCTGGCGAGCAATTTGCAATCAGGGACTGCAGCATAAAAATAAATGCTGGGGGGTTAAAAATAAAATGTTTTGTCTCAAAATTTGTGTGATGTCTAATGTTTGTCTATGAGAGAAGTGGCCATTGTAATAGATTCAGTGTGTTCCATTTCTCTAATTGTGATTTCAGTTTTGCTCTTCAGTGTTCTTTCCATGCTTGGTAGTGTTCACGCAAAGGCTACTTGTGTTGATTCAATGAATGTTATGTGTGTGTCATGTGAAAACGTGGCTGTGTTTACCAAATGAAAACACGTGTTCCATTTTGTGAACATGTTACGAGATTTGATGGCAGAGTTGTTTTGCAAAGGGATGCCAGGGTTTAGCTATTTGTGTGTGATGTTTGGGGTTTTGTGTGTGCAGTTTTGAAAGAAACGTACAGTTTTGGAAAACATGTTTTAGCAATCGAAAAAAAAACTGTAACACAACACAAAAGATAATTCTGCAAGAAAGCAATAACATGTGAGTGCTGTTGAGATAAGATTGTCAAACAATGAGTCAGTGTGTAGATTAATCTACATTATCTTTTCCCTCTTTTTTAGGTATTTTGTCTAATTTGATTGAAATAAATTTTAGTTTTTAATTTATGAATATGGTTTGACAGAGACATCAGTTAGTAAAACATTAAGTTTTGTTTTGTGATTGAAAGAAAGTGATTGTTCGAGGTTCTACCAGTAACACCATTTGGACCATATATGTTAAATAAACAAGGGACATTGAACATCTCATCAGCCTCCTAATGCCAAAAGTATCCAAGTGAAGGTTGGATAATATAAAATTACATGTGGGTGTTGAGATTTTCTTCAGGTATTTAGTGTTTGTTCTAGAGCCAGAAATGACCTCACGGTGCTGTCATCCACAGTTAGTATAAGCTCTCAAAGCCAACATGTCTTTTCCACCTGAGGCTGTGAAATCATCTACCGTCCACCAACCAAACCTGTTTGATGCCACTCAGCTCTCAGAAACAGTGGGTGTCACGTAACATTGCATGCAAGCAGGACAGTGTTAACCCATTTAGCCAGAAGCTACTGTGGGCCTAAATTAGTATTTAGACTTATCTTTCAATCTTGAACATGACACTGCTGTTCTTTGATTTTGGGACCTCAAAATCAGCCCCATCAGTCAATCTATCTGCCCCGAGAAAAGTCTTGTCTCACATTTTCTGCTTCAGGACAGTTAGATTTTTGGTCTATGGGAAGAAGCCGGAGTACTCGGAGAGAACCCATGGTTGCACAGGGAGAACATGCAAACATCTTGCAGAGGGACCCCAGGCTGTTGCAGAGAGATCCATCTTGTGCCTTCCAGTAGAGCCTAATGTTTTTGCCTATATGCATTTCAATAACACAGTGATTTTAATGAGGCTTTTAGTCAGTGACTATTAGATATACATCTCCTGCTGAACTTAGAAGTCACTTTTACAGACTGAGGTAATGTTTGGTGTCCCATAGCCTAAATGTGAGCCCCTGAGAACTAACAGATTCTCCACTGAATCAGTGGTCTCCAATCCTGTTCCTCTAGGGCTTCAGTCCAGCATGTACTGTTAGTTTCCCTGCTCCAGTATTCCTGATTCAATGGTTGAAATCACCAGCACTTCTAAAACATGCAGAATGGTGGCTCGTCAGGGTAAGGGCCCTAGAAGATCAGGGTTGGACACTAATGTCCAAGATCAGGTGAGATCTATCATGGTATGATCTTTCTGGGATTTAAACAAGAGATTTAACTTTCTACCTTCATGACTGAAATAATTGAAAATGTATTTTAGGCTAAAGAAAAACAATAACAAACAATAACAAAATAAAACTCTAAAAGAAAAGGACAACAATAAAAATAAAATACAAGAAACCAAAATTCAGACCACATTTAGTTCTCTTCGCAATGTTTTATTGATATTATGTTAGTCTTCTAGTTTTAGTTTATGTAATTCTATTGTTCATTTTTGTGTTTGTTTGTCTTGTCTGTTCTTATTGCTGTAAAGCACATTGAGTAACCTTTGTTTAGGAAATGTACTAGAGCACGTTGGCACTTCCAGCACTTTGGCTTTTTTTCCTTACTGATGAGCCAGAAAACTACTGGATATATGTCAGGTCTGAGTGGTTTTTTTTTTTTTTTTTTTTTCACTTTTACTCCTGATAAGATCTTTTTGATTTTTGACTGGGCTTTTCGTAAATTAAGTAATGTTTAATGTGTAGTTTGTATATCTGAAGCCAGTTTCTTGAATAGACTAAGTTTCAAATAAAATTTTTTAATAGAGTTTGAATGTCATTAACTTTATGGACTATTAAATAACAATAAAATAGATTAAAAAAAGTTATTTATAATATACTTTTGATCAAGTTTTTTCTGCCCAGTCAGAATGTTTCGCCCTGTGACTGGATGGACTTCTTATCTGGAAATCAAATGGTATGAGCATATAAGGATTCCTCAAGGATGTGTTCTGGTCCAATTCTCCTTTTCACTTAGCTGATAAATTACCGCACTGCTAAATTAAACAAAAACCTGCTCATCAAATTTTTTTGATGACACAATAGTGATTAAACTAATCAGCAATGATAATGAAATGTCTTACAAAGCCTAAGGCCTAGTCCACACGTAGCCGGGTTTTAAAAAAAACGAATATCCGCCCCTCCAAAAACTTGCATCCACACCACCTCGTTTAAAAAAAAACTCTGTCCACACGTACCTGGATAAATACGTTGTTAAGGACATGCCAGACCTGTAGGCGGCAGTACTTCCCCCGTTCTTAACCTCGTCCTTCGTCTGTGGTCTTCCGCAAGGAGCAGTAATTCCGCTTGCAAAACCAAACAAGCAAAAAGCGCTTGGACAATTGATAAAGCGAGCGCAGCTCTGAGGGCATCCATGCTGTCGGCTAGTGTAAACACAGGTCGCACACGTGATGTCAGCATTTTTTGTCGCGGAAAGTGACATTGCGGACCTTAAAACTCTGGTTCTGTCTGTCCACACGCAGACACCTAAAACGGAGAAAATGCAGATCTTCACTTTGGCCGGAGTTTTTAAAACGATCCGTTTTCGTGTGAAAAAAAAACTCAGTTTTCGTGTGGATGACAGGCCAAAACGTAGGAAAATATCTATATTTTGGCAGATCCCCGGCTACCAGTGGCAGCTGGCCAATAGAGGGCGATAGGGCGCCGCCCTCCCAGTTTTCCCGTGTATTTAATTAAAAAAAAAAATAAATAAATAAAATTAACAATAATCACATATTCTAAGTTAATTGTGTGTTTTGTAACAAAAATAAATCATATATATATATATATATATATATATATATATTGGTCTCTGCCGGTCTCTGCCGAGCGGTGGAGGCTGTAGGCTGTTTTTGAATCGCCCAAACAGGACGGGACCAGTCGTCCAATTGCTGACAAGAAAATCAAACGGTAGGAATGGGAATGTATCCAATCAGCGTCGACGTTGTTTCAGAAGCATGATGGGCGATAGAGCTACCGCCAAAGGTTTCGTTGGTGTTCTGCAGAACTCGGCAGAGTCGTTTTTGGTTGTGACGCAGATGTAACATGGACGCCGCCAGTGACTACAACCAGCATGGATACCGGATCTCAGCAGCCACTGAATTCAGTTCGGTCTCTTCTCCAGTATCCGTTCGAGAGGAGAACTATGGTGGAAAAACTTAATGTCAAAGAGCTTGGACCAGATCAGCCCGACATAAAGATAAGCCAGCAGGACAAGGAGAGAGGTAAACTGTACACACGAGGCTTCTCCCCAAATTGGTTCACCAGGAAGGCTTGGCTAGCTGGATGCAATCACGCTAATGCGTTATTTTGCTTTCCGTGTTTGTTATTCAAAACGGCTGGGACAGATAAGGCATGGATGAGTCAGGAGTTACAGACAAGAAACATTTTTCTGAGAAGGTGAAGAAACACGAGTCATCCCGGGCACACATGGACAACAACACGGTGAAGCTAGCCATACTAGGCAGCAGAGCTAACATTGCCATGCAGCTCGACGAGGGAAACAGAAGAAACGGAGGATGTTTGGCCAGGGAGAACAACAGCAGCTGGGTGCAGAGGTAAGCTGTACATTACATTTCTGTGAACAAGACAATCAGAATCAGAAATCCTTGGTTGTCCCACAAACCGGGACATTTGTTTAATAACATGTTTAATGTGCAATAACTGTAAAAACTAATTTCAACACACATACTTATTATACATATTTAATCACGTAAATGTGTATTTCATGTAAATAAGTACATACATCAATCTGATTCCTTTTTACTTGTTACACTTCTGCTGCAGCAAGCAAATTTCCCAGCTTTTGGGACAATAAAACATTTCCGATTCTCAGTTAGATGTTTTTACCTCAAATGTAAAAACATCTGATTGAGAATCAGAAATGTTTTATTGTCCCAAAAACTGGGAAATGTGACATTTGTAAGAGGATACTGATGACATTATTTCCTATGAAAGTGTTTCCTATGTACTTATCTGTTGTTTTTTTATTTATCTACCTAAAAGAGGATTAAGACTTTCCTTGAGGAACACCATGACACAGGATGGGCTGAATGCTCTTGCCATGCTCTCCATGGAAAAAAAAGGCTTGTCACAAACATTCCTGACCAATAAAAAGCTAATCGAGAGCTTTGCCACTCAGAAGGACAGAAGGGCAAAATTTCTGTACAAATGAGGTATCACACACACACAAATGCATCCACTTGATCTTTGTATAAAGTTGACCTTGGCACAACACTCCAGAAATATTTAACAGTGTAAATTTCTGGCATTTTGTCTAAGTGGTGTTTACTACCATTACTGTAACA
The DNA here is from genome assembly GCF_043380555.1 of Nothobranchius furzeri. Taxonomy (NCBI): domain Eukaryota; kingdom Metazoa; phylum Chordata; class Actinopteri; order Cyprinodontiformes; family Nothobranchiidae; genus Nothobranchius; species Nothobranchius furzeri. Next base: position 49,285,203 of record NC_091756.1, on the reverse strand, counting down.
GTGACCTGCTCATAATTTTTCGTGTTCACTCAAATGTTGAAATTAAACAAAATGTTTTTGTTACTTGCCTCTTGCATTGCCTATTTACCATTTATGGTCATGCTATTTTATGTGCAATTTAATGCAGTATTTTTCAACCTTGGTCCGCAAGGCAGCGTGCCAATAGTCAGACACACCTGGATTAATCAGTTTGTCCAATGATGTAAGACAGGAAATAAAAGAGCTGTGCTTAATTCAGGAAATAGTGGAGTTGTGCACAAAGCTCAGAAAGCACAAGTTTGTTTAAAAATAAAAAATAGCACAGCCCCACCAAAAATATTTTTCACCAGCCGCCACTGCCGGCTACGTGTGGATAGGGCCTAAGTGGAACCAAATGTTGTCATGTTCTGTGTCCCTTTGGTCCCCAGCCTCCTCCAGGTTTCCCTCATGTTCCCCCTAGTCACTTCACTTGTTTCTAGTTTTCTATATGTTCAGATTATCTAGTCATATCTCCTTTAGTGTGTTGTGTTTCCTTCCCCATTTAGGTCACTAGTTTACTTATCTTTAGATCTCCCATGTCTTAGTTTTACAATGTTTAGGTTTGTTTTAGTTTAGTAGCCTTGTTTTACAGGATTTAGTTCTGATGTTCTCCCCTGCCTTTTTCTGCTCCTCCTCTCAGTTTATTAGTCTCACCTATGCCCAATTCCCTTAATCACCCAGCCCCTGTGTAAATAACCCTGTCTTGTCTCTCTGTGTTTTGTTGCTCCATTGTCTTTGTCAGCATTGTTCTAGTTGCCTTCTATGCTTTAGAGTTTTTTTAATCACTCCTCCAAAAATAAAGGATTCTTATTCTTACAACCGATCCTGCCTGTGTAGTTCTGGGTTCTTGCATTTTGGGTCCAAGCCTCCTACCCTCAACGAGACAAAGGTGTGCAGGAATGAATGAATGAATGAATGAATGAACAGTTTCAAAAAATAAAAAATAAATGTGTCATGGATTTTATCAACATGTTTATCAATTACCCATTTCCTATAGTGAAGAGAGAAAGAGACAATGATCAGACAAGTCAACCAGTTATAACTGTGGCAAGATGCATGAAGCATAATGCACCGAACATTCGGTCCCAGAGTTTATTTATAGAGAGGGGGAGTGAGCCCTTCATCAAAGGGCTTGTCCGTGGACTGAGTCTTGGTTGGAGAATAGATATGAAAGTCAGAATCCTCTTCCGTTGGTAAGATCAGTCTTACATTGATGAGTACCTTGAAGCCCAGGTCCGGAAAGTAATAACGTAGTTCGGAACATGAAGCTCAAAGTTCAACTTCTCAATAGGAAAGACTTCAGGGTCCTTCCATGGTGTGTCGAGGCCGTTGTCCAATTGTCAGGGAGCTGATCTTGTCCCCGAAAAGTCCTACAGGTCCTTGACCGTGAAACCAGTCTGGAGATTTGGGTGCAGGTGCTTGAAGTGATTATCCTTTCCCAGCGTCTCTTCTTCGCTGTGTCCTGTTGTAGTTGTGTCCAGGGGTTGTCAGCCGAGGTGGGTGCAGGTTACATTGTCCTGAAGGTGCGCGGTCAGAGAGGGTCCCCACTCTGTCGTTTCAGTTCCAGTCCTAGTACCTCCTCAAATGCTGCTGTCTCATTTGTTCTATCAGGTGCTGAGAGGTGGCCCAGGTGCAGGGCCATGAGTGCGACCACCAAAATCAACAATGTGGTGATCCCAGCAAGCTTAAAGCAGATCTTATCTTATCTTGTCTTGATCTTATCTTCACCGGGTTTGAGAGATGGCACCCTAGTGGTGGTCCACCCCTTTGTAGCCGGACTTCGTTGCCGCTCTAAAGCGGTTGACGTTGATAAGCTTGCAATGGGATAGATGGATCCAAGATGGCCTCTCAGCATTTTTCACAGCAGTGGGAGTAATGAGGAGTACTTTGAATGGACCTCTGGCTGCCCCATCTGTTTCGCTTCAGCACCTTCATCAGAACCCAATTTCCTGGTTTCACGACCTGTGGCAAAAAAGCACAAAAAAATTCTGGGAGATCTTTGTTGATTTTGAATTGTTTTCAGCAACAATCCTTATCATTTAATATTTAAGGTAATTCCATCCAGACAGTGTAATAATGTGAGGAAATCATAATCAGCCTTCCCTCCCCTTGAGGCATGAGGCAACTCAGGGCTCACCAGAAACAAAATATAAACAAAAGGTGCCCAATACCGGTGCAGAGTTCACTACACACTAGAATCAACACTGTTTGCTATCAGTTGTTAGATTCTGAAAATGACCAGTCAGATTAACCTATGAGGCTTAGACCGTGTATAAATATCCCAGATACTTATGTAGTCGATCTAAGTTCATACACCAACCTGTTTGGTCTAATTTTAATCCAAGGATTGATGTTTAATTTAGATAATGAAACTCAATAGCAAAAGTTATTTTGAATCAGAAGCTAGGAATCTTTGCTTTTCAATAACCAGAAATATTATACATTTTCTGTGTTTCAATTCAATAATGAGGCAAGTTTAAAAATGAAGAAATGTATTACTAACAATTTTAAACTTTACAATTTGAACGACAATTTAATGACAATTCATGGATGACAATTTAATGAAGATTTTTAACAGCTTTGATATTAGACTTGTTTTAAAAGAACAAACCTGTGGCTGAATGGAAACTAAATTGGAAATACGAGTTTGCATGCGTGAATGGAATTATCAGAAGATTTCTTTCAGAGAGAGAAGAAGCGTTCTGGATGGAAATGATGTTTTGCGGCTAACTGAGTTATTCAGAGAGAACAGCATCAAACGTCATCTGTCGATTAGCATCTACCTCACCCAGTTTACAGAGACCCCCTTTCGGATCCGAGATGTCAAGTGGAGATGATTTCCTCTGGGCACAAGGATGGTAGAAGGACCTCTATGCGACCAAATCAGTCCTGGGTTGTCTCCGTGGGTCACACGACTGATGAACTATTGGCGTCTCAAAGTCCGTAACTCTGAAGGAGTTTTTCGTCTTAACTCAGAAATCAACAACTCTGTAAGGAGTTTTTGTCAGCTGGTTACAGTTTTGTTTATTCTTAGCCATTCTTGTCAGCATGACAGAACAGCAGGTGGAGGTTTAGGGACGGCCGTTCCCTTCCTCCGTGATGTTGGTTCAAGAACTGAACGTGAAGCTGTGATGGTTAGTTTACAAAAGCTCTCAGGACACTCCCACTCTCTCAGCAAGAAAGCTTGGCCATGCGTCAAAAACGTGTTGCAGTTATCATTTATCTGGACTCTGTGTTAGATGGATAAGGTAAAACTGACCTTCTTTGCTGAATACATCTTTTACTTTACATCTTTTAAATCTGTATTCTAGATGATGAGATCACCTGCTCATCACCACCTCACACCCCTATCACATTTTCTTTTTAGTTCTTTCTTCTTTTTTAACCTGTATCTGTATTTTCCTTTCCTCTTTACCTGCTTCTGTACCTTTACACCTGTATGGCACAACCACACAACTTTCCAACACTGCACCAGACTCAGCACACACGTACACACACACACACACACGCACGCACGCACACACGCGCGCGCGCACACACACACACACACACACACACACACACACACTCACACATACACACACACAAATATATACATTAAATCCACAGCACAATATCATAATTTATGCATCAAATAATACAACCACAAACACTGTTGGATCTTTATTATTATTATTATTTACTTTTCTGTTATTTATTAACATACTATTTTATACATTTAAAAAACTTATTCAATCTTATTCACATTAAGGCGTCATATTTAGCTACTCACACACACATCTATGGGTGCACTAAGGTTTGTCTCATGGAACGTACATGGAGCTGGCTCCATAGAGAAAAGAATAAAGATTTTTGATCAGCTAAAGAGAGTGCAAGCAGACGTAATATTATTACAAGAGACTCATAGATCTGCCACAGCCGCAGATGAACTTAAAACACCTGAGTTTCCCAGCATGTTCTCTGCCTGCTATAACTCTAGGCAAAGAGGTGTAGCTATTTTAATACACAAAAACATCAATTTCACAGTATTGGACACAGTCTCTGATCCAGAGGATAGATTTATAATGTTAAAATATCTGTACTGAACCATAGCTTATGTATTATCAGCATATACTGTCCAAATATTGATGACCCTTCATTGTTTCATAATTTTTTCTCTGTACTCTCCAAACACTTGGACTGTCCACTTATACTTGGAGGCGATTTTAATTTTTGGATGAACTCTTTAACAGACAGGCTCAGTACAGCTGCGACTCAGCGCAATTGGCAATCCACTAATATAGTTAAACAGTACATGAGTGATTATGGGCTTTGTGATGCATGGCGATCTCTTCATCCTAACCGTAGAGAGTATACTTTTTTCTCACATGTGCATCACTCTCATTCACATTTGAATTATTTTCTAGTCAGCAGCTCATTGTTGGCTGACATTTCAGACACTGAGATACACCCCATAGCTGTCAACGACCATGCTCCGGTTTCATTAACTCTGGTAAACAATTTCCCTCTGGGATTAATAAAGTATTTTTGAACTGAATTGAATTGAATTAAACAAGATGACAATCCCACCAAACAAAAACTGGAGATGAAGGTTTTATTGATTTTTTTTAAAAGGAGTGGGCTTTATATTTAGAACATAATGACCTGCCTGGAACATCAGCAGCTATTCTCTGGGAGGCAGGAAAGCCAGTGATGAGAGGTAAAATAATCTCTTTCTCATCACATAAGAAAAAAACAGAAAACAAATGTATTCAGGAGTTAGAAGAAATCATTAAGTCTTTAGAGGCATCCACAGAAGAAGAGTTACTGAGCAAATTACGTAAAGCTAAATTAGAACTTCTTGGAATTATTGACAAAAAGACACAATTTTTAGCACAAAGACTACGAATAGAAAACTTTGAACATAGTAATAAATCAGGTAAATTTTTAGCTAGCCAGTTAAAAATTAATAAAGAGAAAACTACCATATCTGCTGTTAAAGACTCAACCGGGAATATAGTTTATGACCCTGAAAGCATAAACTACACGTTTAGAGACTTTTACCAAACGTTTTACTCACCACAGATAAACCCATCAGATAATGAGATCAACGAGTTCCTTGACAGGATAACACTTCCTAAATCATCAGACAGCCAAGCTAGTCGTGGACTCACCACTAACATCAGCTGAGCTCCAGGAAGCCCTTAAATCCATGACTAGATGCAGAAAAGGCTTTTGATAGAGTTAACTGGAAGTTCTTATTTGCAACTTTACATAAATTTGGTTTTGGGAACTTCTTCATAAACTGGCTACAAACATTATACAGTTCACCAACAGCACGTGTCAGGACAAACAACCAAATATCAGCTAGCTTCTGTCTTCAGAGGGGGACCAGGCAGGGATGCCCACTCTCCCCTCACTGTTTGCTATTTTTATCGAACCACTAGCGGCAGGAATTAAGCTAACAACAAATATTAATGGTTTAACCTCCGAAGCCGTACAGAGTGTGTCCCTGCCTCTTCAGAGCGTACACTACATCCATGGCAGTTACAGTCTTCCTCTTGGCATGCTCGGTGTAGGTGACTGCATCATGGATGACGTTCTCCAGAAACACCTTGAGCACCCCGCGGGTCTCCTCATAGATGAGACCAGAGATACGTTTGACTCCACCACGGCGAGCCAGACGGCGGATGGCAGGCTTGGTGATACCCTGGATGTTATCACGGAGAACCTTACGATGACGCTTGGCGCCTCCTTTTCCGAGTCCCTTGCCTCCCTTGCCTCTTCCAGACATGGCTATAAGAGTTGTAGTTTATCGAATGGTTGTAGTTTATTCTCCTCCTTGAACCGTCACCTTATCGTGGTGGAGGAGTTTGAGTGCCCTAATGATCCTAGGAGCTATGTTGTCTGGGGCACTTAGTGCCCCTGGTAGGGTCTCCCATGACAAATTGGTCTTAGGTGAAGGGTGAGACAAAGAACGGTTCGAAGGATCTTTCATGGTGGTTAAAACGAAGAGTCGGAGTACCCGGCCCGGAGGGTTACCGGGGTCCCACCCTGGAGCCAGGCCTGGGGTTGGGGCCCGTGAGCGAGCGCCTGGTGGCCGGGCTTTCGCCCATGGGGCCCGGCCGGGCCCAGCCCGAACCGGATACATGGGCTCATCCAACTGTGGACCCACCACCCGCAGGAGGAACATGAAGGGTCCGGTGCAATGCGAATCGGGTGGCAGACCAAGGCGGGAGCCTTGGCGGTCCAATCCCCGGACAAGAAAACTAGTTTTTGGGACATGGAACGTCACCTCGCTGGCGGGGAAGGAGCCGGAGCTTGTGGCAGAGGTTGAGCGGTACCGGCTAGATATAGTCGGACTCACCTCGACACATTGCATTGGCTCTGGAACCCGAGACCTGGAGAGGGGTTGGACACTCTACTTTGCTGGAGTTGCTCCGGGTGAGAGGCGGAGGGCTGGGGTGTGCTTTTTGTTAGCCCCGAGACTCTCTGCCTGTGTTGGGGTTTACCCCGGGGGACAAGAGGGTAGCTTCCTTGCGCCTTCGGGTCGGGGAACGGGTCCTGACTGTTGTTTGTGCTTATGGGCCAAATATCAGTTCAGAGTACCCACCCTTTTTGGAGTCCCTGGGACGAGTGCTAGATAGTGCTCCATCAGGGGACTCCATTGTCCTGCTGGGGGACTTCAATGCTCACGTGGGCAATGACAGCTTGACCTGGAGGGGTGTGATTGGGAGGAACGGCCCACCTAATCTGAACTCGAGCGGTGTTTTGTTATTGGACTTCTGTGCAAGCCGCAGTTTGGCCATAACGAACACCATGTTCGAACATAAGGATGCCCACCGGTACACTTGGTACCAGGGCAGCCTAGGTCACAGGTCGATGATAGATTTTGTAGTCGTATCATCTGACCTGCGGCCGTATGTTTTGGACACCCGAGTGAAGAGAGGGGCGGAGCTGTCAACTGATCACCACCTGGTGGTGAGTTGGATCAGATGGCAAGGGAACATGCCGCGTAGACCTGGCAGACCCAAACGCATAGTGAGGATCTGCTGGGAACGCCTGGCAGAAGAACCTGTCAAGACGGTCTTCAACTCCCACCTCCGGCAGAGCTTTGACCACGTCCCGAGAGCAGTGGGGGACATTGAGTCCGAGTGGGCCTTGTTCCACTCTGCGATTGTCGAGGCGGCTGTTGCTAGCTGTGGTCGTAAGGTGGCCGGTGCCAGTCGTGGTGGCAACCCCCGTACCCGCTGGTGGACACCAGAGGTTCGGGGAGCCGTCAGGCTGAATAAGGAGGCCTACAGGGCGTGGCTGGTCTGTGGGTCTCCGGAGGCAGCAGACAGGTACCGGATAGCCAAGCGGGGTGCAGCAGTGGCAGTTGCCGAGGCAAAATCTCGGGCGTGGGAGGAGTTTGGTGAGGCCATGGAGAAAGACTATCGATCGACTCCAAAGAGGTTCTGGCAAACTGTCCGGCGCCTCAGGAGAGGAAGGCAGCAACTCGCTCACACTGTTTACAGTGGGGATGGGGAGCTGCTGACGTCAACTGAGGCTATAGTCGGACGGTGGAAGGAATACTTTGAGGAGCTCCTCAATCCCACCAATGCGCATTCCGAGGAGGAACCAGAGCTGGGAGGCCTGGGGATGGACTGTCCGATCTTGGGGGCAGAAGTTGCTGAGGTAGTCAAACAACTACACAGCGGCGGAGCCCCGGGGGCGGATGAGGTTCGTCCTGGGTATCTCAAGGCTATGGATGTTGTAGGGCTGTCATGGTTGACACGTCTCTACAACATTGCGTGGTCATCGGGGGCAGTTCCTAGGGAGTGGCAGACCGGGGTGGTGGTCCCCATCTTTAAGAAGGGTGACCTGAGGGTGTGTTCCAACTATAGGGGGATCACACTCCTCAGCCTCCCTGGAAAGGTCTACTCCAAGGTACTGGAGAGGAGGGTCCGATCGATAGTTGAATCTCAGATAGAGGAGGAGCAATGTGGTTTTCGTCCTGGCCGTGGAACTGTGGACCAGCTCTATACCCTTGCAAGGGTGATGGAGGGGGCATGGGAGTTTGCCCAACCAATCCACATGTGCTTTGTGGATTTGGAGAAGGCTTATGACCGTGTCCCCAGGGACACCCTGTGGGGGACGCTCCAGGAGTATGGGGTGGGTGGTTTTCTTTTAAGGGCCATTCAGTCCCTTTACCAGAGGAGCGTGAGTTTGGTCCGCATAGCCGGTAGTAAGTCGGACCTGTTCGCAGTGAGGGTTGGACTCCGCCAGGGCTGCCCTTTGTCACCGGTTCTGTTCATCACTTTTATGGACAGAATTTCTAGACGCAGCCGTGGTGTGGAGTGTGTCGAGTTTGGTGGCAGGAGAATCTCGTCTCTGCTTTTTGCGGATGATGTGGTCCTCCTAGCTTCATCCAGCTCTGACCTTCAGCTCTTGCTGGGTAGGTTCGCAGCCGAATGTGAAGCGGCTGGGATGAGGATCAGCACCTCCAAATCTGAGATCATGGTTCTCGACCGGAAAAGGGTGGCTTGCCACCTCAGGGTCGGGGGAGAGGTCCTACCTCAAGTGGAGGAGTTTAAGTATCTCGGGGTCTTGTTCACGAGTGAGGGTAGGAGGGATCGGGAGATCGACAGGCGGATTGGTTCGGCGTCTGCAGTGATGCGGACGCTGAGCCGATCTGTCATGGGGAAGAGGGAGCTGAGCCAGAAAGCCAGGCTCTCGATTTACCGGTCGATCTACGTCCCAATCCTCACCTATGGTCATGAGCTTTGGGTAATGACCGAAAGAACGAGATCGCGGATACAAGCGGCCGAAATGAGTTTCCTCTGTAGGGTGGCCGGGCTCAGCCTTAGAGATAGGGTGAGGAGCTCGGACATTCGGGAGGGACTCGGAGTAGAACCGCTGCTCCTCCGGATCGAAAGGAGCCAGTTGAGGTGGTTTGGGCATCTGGTCAGGATGCCTCCTGGACGCCTCCCCGGGGAGGTGTTTCGGGCATGTCCTAACGGCAGAAGGCCCCCGGGTCGACCCAGGACACGTTGGAGAGGTTACATCTCCAATCTGGTCCGGGAACGCCTTGGGGTCCTGCCGGAGGAGCTGGTGGACAAGGCCGGGGAGAGGACGGCCTGGAGCTCCCTAGTTGGGATGCTGCCCCCGCGACCCGGACCCGGATAAGCGGAGGAAGACGACGACGACGACAACAAATATTAAAGGGATAGAGTGTAAGAAAATAGAACATAAGATCAGTCTTTATGCAGATGATGTTTTACTGTTTCTCCAGAATTCTCAATCCTCTCTCTCCCATTGAATAGAACTGATAAACTCTTTTTCAAGAGTTTCAGATTACTCTATAAACTGGTTAAAATCCACAGTTCTACCAATTAATTTCTCTTTTGTCAATTTGCTTAATACACAATTGGAGTCAGGGAATATCATACCTGGGAATTAATGTCTCTCCCAAGCTGGCAGATCTAACCAAACTAAACTACATCCCACTTTTGAAGAAAGTGGAAGATGATCTTGCAAGATGGAAATCCTTACCATATCACTCACGGGGAGGGTTGCTACAATTAAAATTATGGTCTTACCCAGAATAAATTACTTATTCTCAATGATCCCAAACAAACCACCAGCTGACTGGTTTAAATCTCTGGACTCCTCAATTACTAAATTCCTTTGGCAGGATAAACCTCCACAAATTAGCTTAAAAATTCTTCAGAAAACCAAAGACAGAGGAGGACTGGATTTACCCAACTTTATTATTATTTCTTAGCCAACAGGCTGCAATATAAACCAAGATGGTTGCAAGATAACCCACTAGGTGAGTCCTGGTTAGATATAGAACAGACACTTTGCAATATGATAGAGCTTTCAGACTTACCATTCATTAGCTCAAGCATAAGAAAACATGAAAGCTTCAAAAGTATTAGTATCAGCACCTCTTTGACAGCATGGTGGGAGTATCTAAAAATGACAGAGTCTTCACTAGTACCATGCAGACGCACACCTATCTGGAATAATCCTGACATTTTGCAAAATAACCAAATGATGAACCTTCCGGACTGGAAAAATAAAGGAATCCTATACCTGGAACACATATATGAAGGATTGGACTTCATCCCATTTAATCAAATAGTCTCCCAATTTGGAATGGATAAGAATAGCTTTTTAGAATATCACCAAATTAAATCTGTAGTCAAACAAAAATTTCAGCTCAATAAAATAGAATTACAAACACCACCAAGGGTATTTGAATTCTCTAATCTCAAACCCCCCAAACTACTGTCTAAAGTATATAAGGCACTGTCCAAAATAGACGATAAAATTAAAATCCCTATTGAAAAATGGGAGGTAGATCTATCAGTTAGCTTTGACCAGAACTTCTGGTCCCAAACTTGTTTAAAACTTTTAAAATGATCAGACACCCCAATTTACAATTAATTCAGTAAAAAATTCTACACAGAGTACACTATACAGGTCATCGGATGTTCAAGATGGGGTTTGTATCATCTGACACATGTACACACTGCACAAACAACATTCCTGACAATTACATTCATGCACTGTGGTCCTGTCCACCTGTCTAGGGATTTTGGGGTAGAGTATGTGAGGATCTGTCAAAATGTCTGAAATGTCATATCCCAACTGCCACCTCTCTTTGTTTACTGAGAAACCTGGATGATGTTCCGAACATCTTTGGTTCACGTGATTCTGACTGCCATATGCATCGCTAAGAAAACTATCCACTTGAATTGGAAAAATAGAGAAACTCTCTGCATTTACCAGTATAGAAATCTTTTGTTAGATCATATTACACTTTGAACATCTTAGGTGTGTTCTTGCTGTGTCTTTGTAAATCCATGCTTTCGTTCTTTTTTAAACACAGAAACAGTTTTGTTTACCTGTTTGTAGCTACGGTTTCGCCGACAGCTGCCGGCTTCTTCAGGCTGACGCTGATGGTGGCGCGTCACTTCCTTCTCCGTTTATCTGCGGGCAGCCGTAACAGAACATTGCTTAAGAGAAAACCATATAATGGACTGGGACAGCACACGGATCATAACCACTGAACAACAAAAATACAAAAGATGGATCAAGGAAGCAATAGAGATAAGGAGACGTGGATGTGGGACCATGAACAGGGACGACGGAGTTTACACGCTGGACCACGCATGGGACTGCATCATCAGAGAGGGGAGAGCGGGCAGTAGAGGGCGACAACGTCCTCTGCTGCCCGCAGATAAACGGAGAAGGAAGTGACGCGCCACCATCAGCGTCAGCCTGAAGAAGCCGGCAGCTGTCGGCGAAACCGTAGCTACAAACAGGTAAACAAAACTGTTTCTGTGTTTAAAAAAGAACGAAAGCATGGGCATATTACACTTGATTTAGCCTCTGCTTCCACTTCAAATCAATCTCTCTGGGCTCCTTTGATCGGTTCCATCACATAGCGATGATGGGGGACCATTGATATTGTCCTGCGGGATGATGTGGGTGGGAGGGGGGTGGGGGGGTGGAGGGTCTGAGTTTGGAGTATCCGGATGTTCCCTGGAGGTGGGTTTCACTGGGGGTGTCTGGGACTGGAGGTGCTTGGGTTGCCTCGGGGGTGGACTACTGATGGTTGTGAGTAGGGCCCCTTGGAGGTCTTGGCGGCGGCCATGGGTCACTGCCTGGCAGCTGCATTGCCCCATGGCGGGTCTGGGTGGGGGCTCGGGGTGTGGGGGTGGCCGGCCCAGTGTGGGGATCTGGGCGGAGCCTTGGGGGTCGGGTCCTGACATATATGCTGCCGGGAAGAAGGCAGGCACATGCAGCAGTGCCTGGTCCGGGTTCAGGGGCCTCGGGTAGACCGTGGCTCCTCTGCTGTCCCATCACAGGGGAGGGGGAGGTCCAGGAGGGGGAGGACCCAACCTTACCTGGATGTCCTATGTCTTATATATTCTGGAAGTTGTGCAAATGCAGGGATGGGCATAGATATTCTGCTGGGGTGGCGCTGGGCTGGTGCCCTCGGACTCCGTGAGGCTCTGCAATGCTGCTGCTTTGGGCCCTGGCAGGATGGGCTGGGGTCTCCATGCCCTGGGTGGCAATTTGACAACGGAGGTGCCTATTGGGGCCAGTGGGGGAGCTGGCTCCCTGGAGGGCTAAGCCCAACCAGCCATTCCTCCCCATCCCCGCATATTTTTCTCCTCCTGTGCCCTCACATCATCACACAAACATGCACATAGGACCTTGGGGGGTGGACAAGTCAGGGAGTGCAGGAATGGACCCCATTTCCGCATTCCTGTGGCAACCTACCCCCCAATTTTATTTGAACCTTATACACTTCCACTGAAGACATTGCACACAAACACATACTTAGGGCTTTGGGAGTGAGCACATTCAACGGCACTTGGCAGGGGGATTTCCCTGCCTCATCCCGAGTGCCGGTGCCCACTTCCAATTTAAAACTGCACTTAGACACCGAGGGCTGTGGGTGCAAGTGGGGTGGTGCGGTGGCATCAGCTGGCATAGGCCAGACAATGCCCGCACTGCCTGCTCACCACAGCCATAGAATACACCTCATCAACACACAACACTATATTGGAGCAGGTGGAGGGAGACTAGGGGTCTTAGCACACCTCTGTTGTTGCTTGGCTTCCTGGGGCTGGAGGCTAGGAGGAAGATCTGGCCATCTGGTTGGGGTCTGGGATGGTGGGTTGCTGTGCTCAGCGTTGGGCAGGGGAGTCTGCTCATCAGCACCCCAGCAGAAAGGGTCAAACTCTGGTAACCGGTGATGGTTGTACCCAATGTGCAGCAGTACCGGGACCAGAGTGAATAGGGTGTGTGTGGGGAGCATGAGTTGGTGTCCGGCATGCATTTTTGTAAGTCTTTGGTTGTATGTGCATGCGTGAGCATGAGGGAGGGAGTGTGTGACTGTGTTTGTGTACGACTGTATATGTCAGGTGTGGCCTTTGACTCCTACCTTCTCCTGGGACTTCTTTTGATGATATAGATCTTCGTCTCCCCTCCCCCTGCCACACCTGGTGTGGAGTGTGCTGCCTTGGTCTGCCTGAGTGTTCGTGGCTCCCGGGTCAGGGGGTTTAAGATATTTGGAGTCTGCCTGATCAATCCCGGTGGCTGCCTGGTGGGGTCTGGGTCCCTGGGCTCTGCAGGGTCCCTGGCGGGGGTGGTTGCCCCTGGGTCCCGAGTCGCTGGGTCCAGGGCTCGGCCGGCTAGGGGGTGGGAGGCTGAGGGCGGGCCTGTGGGCTTGCCGCTGATATCTCCCGGGACTCTGCCGGCTGCTGGTTGTGGCCGCCTGGGGCGATCCTCTGTGCCTCTCAAGGGGGGCGGGGGCCTTTCTGGTTACAGTATCCTTGGGGTTCCTGTGTTCTGGGGCAGCGCCTGGATCTCTAGGACTTGGAGCTCCCCCCGTCTCCTACACATCTTTGGGGGGCGGATCTGTGGCCCCTCACACTCTCTATTGGACGCGCCTATAGAGAAACCTTACATAAACAAGCGCGTGTACACATACAGGTGCTCACATGGTGCTCTCAAAAGTATGGGCTTGGGCACGTTCAACACATGTCTTAAGGCTATGGTGGGCACTTAATGCACTAAGATTTATTATCGTGTGATTGTTCAGTTAAACAATGTTGATTTTACATTTCATCATCAGGTTGACGCAGGGATGGCTTGCTCCTGATGTATTGTTGTGTGTCCTATTTTTTTCTATTCTTTCTCTTTCTGCAGGTCTAGAAGCAGACTCTTGTTAATTATTGTTTATTTTTGTGACCCCCCCCCCCCCCCATCTCCCCACCTTTTGTTTTTTCTTTTCTCTTTCACCTCTGACTCCGTGTCTGGTCGGAATTACAAAGCATTCAAAAACAATAACAATAAAGTTTTAAGTATCAGGCGTGACATTAAAAGCAGACGCTTTGATGCTCCACCTGAGAGTAAATCTGTAAGGCTTGTTACCAGCATTCAGACATCAATTCTGTTTGCTTCACAGCCAGACAGGACACGGTTTAAAGAAAAAAAATAAAAAATAAAAAAAAGAACACATATTTTACTGTCATCAACCATAATCATCTTAATCATTATTATACCCAAAGCATACATTCATTTCATGTAATTAAAATACCTTTATACTGAACCAAGTGATCATTCATGATGATTTTCATAAAAGTAATAAAATCAAATATATTTAATTAATATTATCATTTAATTATTATCATCCTGAATTTGAAGTGTCCTTCTCCTGGGATGGAACAGCAGCCGATAGGTAATATGATATTGAGCAGACATCATGGCTCCTTGGTTAATCTGTGGATTTAAAAGTACTGTTTGACCCAGCTTGACCCAGCTGGGTAAATGTGACCTTTGCCACAAATTAGAGAACCTTGCTGACGCTACACCGGCAAGCATTGCGCCAACCCGATGTTAAAATTTGACCTCACATAACGTGAAAAAACACCCATCCCAAGGAACTTGCAGTTAATAGTTCACGTCAGCAAGGGGCAGAGTCATGCAACACAGTGTGCATAAAACAACAGAACAACCCAAAACAACTAACCAAGCAACAAAAAAACATAATCCGTGTAAAGAAAATTGAAAATAAACACAAAAAGTGTTTTACATCATCTAGGAGTAACAGGAGAAACTGTAGTAAAAGAACTGAAAGTAAAAATTGTAACCCAATGAAACCAAAAAGAATCAACCCATCAGGGAAAAAGGGTGAGCTTGTCAGCATCCCCAAGCTCATATCAAAAATAAAAATAGCATAGACTCTATCTGTTTGCCCTCATTATGCCAGAAACATTCACCTCTAGTGACTTCATAATTTAACCTCTTCGCTTCTAACACTGGAATTAACTAACAACAAACCCAATCCTAATTGGAAAAATAAAATTTCAACTCCACATAGGTTCAGTAAGGTAAGGTTACTTCAGAGTACATCAACAATATGCAATGTCACTCAAATATGCTGCTCAAATAATGTGTAAAATTTGTCAACAAGAGACAAATACTGCTAAATTAAAGCTCCATAAGTGAAATTGAACAACAGATTTATTTAGGGAAAATAAAACTCATCTGTCACATAGAGACAGTGAATGATCAAAAGTAAAACAACTGATGGCGTTCTTAGATACACACAACCCTAAAGGTGTTTGAAAAGACAATAATTGTTTCAGGAAGGGAAAAGATGTATTAAACAAAATAAATAATTCATAATTTACAAAGGTGTACTTCGTATAAAATGGATATACTATGGGAAACAAAGAAATGCACGAGGAAGAACCCTAATTAGTTTAAAGGTCAATCAGAGGAGTATAACTAAGTGTGATTATGCACAACTAAAGCATTTATACTCACAAAACAACAAGAAATAAACAAAAATAAAAGACTGACAAACGTAAAAACTACTAGATGCATATGCAATCAGGTGATTCTCAGAACAATGTGACCATCAAGGAACATCTGTCAGGTCAACATCTGTCTTTTAGGCCAAGTGTCATCTTATAATACTTGTCCTAAACAATGATAAAGTCAAGGGCGAGAGCTGTCTAATGAGCTGCTGCTCTGTCCTTGTTGAATTAAGAAGGTGATAAGAAAGTGGATCTGATTAGGTCCAAAGCAGGGTCAAGGTAAAGAATTAGCATAAACAACAGAAAGTATTCACTAACCTACACAAGAGGAGTTCAATATGAATTACATAAACAATTAATTTGGAAACAAAATAGATTGGCTAACACAAGTTAGAGGTATTTACATAACAAAGCCCATGGTAACTTAAAAATCCATCTAGCTACAATAAATAGTGTTTTGGAAGATATTGGGTAATCTCTAATGATATTGATATAATGATTGTATTTAAGAATCTGCTCAAGGGAGCGAACCAAGTCATTCATAGATGATAATTTAAAAGGGCATAATCAGTACTCATGAAAGTCTAGGACATCACACATTATCCCTTATGTCCTAATGATGAGGTAAGTCAGAATAAAAAAAAACCATTTATCATCACTCCTAAATTTGACATTTCAATACTGGTCACTTAATCTTCTGTCAGGGGTCACACACTGTTTAACGTTATCTTGTTTCTTCTCATAATCAAGTTTTTTATTGGTATTTAACAGACGCACAAGCGTCAGATAGTTCACATGTTGTCATGGGGAACCAGCTAATCAGCTTACTCGGAGAAGTGTCAGGTCACACTCTGTGTGTGTGGATAGGTCAGCGCAGCTAGCAGACACCAGCTGTCTCCCGTTGTGTTGGGTTCAGATAAGGAAACAGTGAGGTCCGGCATGGCACTGAGAATCGGCCTTATCCCACTCAGTCACATTGAAAGAAAAAAACAATTGAATTTACTAGGAAGCAGTCGAACCACTCAGCTAAATGACATTCCTCAGCTAAATCCTATTTATAAATAAATCTAGGTGTGTATCAAAGATTTTTAAACTTTATCATGTTTTATGAAGTCCAAGTTATGAGATGTAGGTAATTTCATACCGTCTGCTCCTGAAAAAAGGAAATATTGAGTCATTGGCTAAATTTACACGATTCAAATTTAAATATATGTGTTCAGCAATGAATGTGTTCATTAAGTTGTGCAAAATCTACCAACATGTAAATGTTTCAGTCTGAAACTGCATAATTTATTTCTCCCAATTCTAAAGTGAGCAAGGTCGGCCGAGCCGATTTATCTCTACTCTTATCCCTACTGGCTCTGAAAGCATGAGCCGATGTTGATGTTTACATTCCAAAGTGGGCAGAGAACCTCAAATCAACTGTCCAACTGCTTCACACTTAGTTTCAAGTGTGCAAACTCCGTTTTTAATTTAAAGCTTTTACTTTTTTGTTTTATATTTTCATTCAGCAGTTATTTCCCAAAGCCTTTCTGATTTCTGCTTCAGCCTCTTGGCTGATAGAATATTGTCTTACTTGAGTCCAAGGTCTGTTATAAAATGTATGTTTTCTGATACGACCTTGCCATTTAACACAGACACAGAGGAACGTGAAATTCTGTGTCAAAGCATTTAAAACTTCTCAAGCTGGGAATACATAAAGAATTAAACCAATTTAAACTTTTTAAATGTAAATTCCCTACATTCCCATTTCTCCCCATGTTCTGATCACAAAGCCCGCTAATCGGAGATCTGAACAAGTTCCTACACTGGACAGATGCCAGGAGATTCAGATAATGACAACCGATATTTTAGAGTGTTCAAAATTGCAGTTTTTGAATTCAACAGGTGCTGCACACCAATTTATGTTCACCCGGGTGCGATTGACATCCGCTGAACTCCCTTGTCTTATTTTACAATGTCAGAGACACAGATTTAAAAAACAAAATAAGATAAAATGCAATTTGACAATAGTTACTAGTTTTGTAATGTCATAGTTTTGTTGGTCTGGAATTACTGTTAAATCACACAGTCAATTTCCCAGCCCAAGGGTTGCGACTAAAAACCTTCATACTTGGCTATTATTTGGGCTCTCTTTCTACTACCAAGTACTGATAAACAGTCAATGTCTAAAATTGAGGGATTGCACTAAAACCCTTTCCCTTTCCGCCACAAAAAGTGACACAGTTTATATTTCTAATTATTTTAATCACCAGATACCAGAAATTAAATATTTGGGTTGTGTCTAACCTTTGATGCATGCATTATGAAATCTTCAGCCATGATTTCTTAACATTTATTTTCATTCATCTTTGGGTGTGAATGAAACTGTCACGTTTTGGGGATGTTTAGGACCCGAATATGCAGCAACCCAGGATGACACGAGGCAGGAGATGATGTAAAGTAAAATCCTTTATTGTTGAAGGGAGAAACGAAGAATAAATCCAGGGCAGAGATCCAGAGTCCAAAAATGTCCAAAATCCAAAATTATCCAGAGATCCAACTGAGACATGAGAAAATACTAGAGACTAGGAACAAGAGACTGACAGAATACCAACAATGGACCAACAAGACACTTCTTCTTCTTCCTCAAGTTTAATGGCGGGTGGCATCTAACTACTAGGTGCATTTCTGCCACCTACTGTGCTGGAGTGTGAGTCGGAGTAAGAGCGAGGAAAAAAAAAAAAAACTAAATTCTATGCAACAGACCACAGTGCTTTAGAAACCCAACAACCAACTTATAAATCCTTTCTCCACCATTTAACAAATTCCTTACAGTCATCACTCCACCCCCTATGTCTCTTAATTTCTCCCTGAGTTGACCTCTACTTCCCTCATATTTCATGCAGCCACACAAAACATGTTCTACCATTTCTCCCCCCACCGACAAGACACTGAGACAAGACAGGGCTTAAATACACAGGGAGGATGTGAGGGAGATGAGCTGCAGGTGTGTGGGGTGTGGGAGGAAGACCAGGTGAAGGCAATGACTAATCAGGGAGAAACTAACTTGACCTAAGAATAAAACCTAATACAAAAGAGCAGGAAACATAACTACAATTCAAAGGGAGGGGGGAGAAAAATAATAAACACTGATGGGAAAAAACATACTAAATCATGAAAGGCTGTAACTAAAGGAAATTACTTGAGCAACCTAGAGGGCTGGAGATCTAGGGGCAAATGGGGAAAACCAGAAGACACATGAGGAAGACGCAGACATGACACATGAGGGCGCTAGGACACAGAAGGGAATCTAGAGAGGATGGAGAAACACCAGGAGGCACATGAAGGAAGGCACAGACGCAGACCATGACAGAAACAAATTTCAAGAAATATTGTTTGTAACATTTAATAATTTGCAAATAATTTATTGCGTGTTCACCTCAGTGGACAGCGTACATTCTGAACATGAAATATGTTAGCTAGACTTACTGAAGTCCACACAGAGGGTCTCCATGCAATAAAGTACTCAACAGCTGTGCTTAATAGCAAAAACAAATAAGTAAATCACAATTTTGAGAACCTGTTCAAATTATATTTTTCATCTGTATTTCCTAGTTATAACCATCAGGCCACAATTGAACATGGTAGCTCAGAACACAGCAACCGTTGTTTGGGTCATTTCTCTTCTTTTGTTTGAGCCTCGCTGTGCTCTCTCTCTGTTTCACAACTTCAGCCCTTTTTTTCTCTCCACCGCTCTGTGCTTCCTCGCAAGCATAATACATTTGTGACACGTCAGCGGTTATCAAAATCACGTTTTCCATCAACTCTCTGATAATTTCAGACCAGTTCCACATTTCCTGGATCTACATTTTCATCCATATTTACTCAAAAAGTATTTTGTGAGTTCTTATTTCCCCCATATAGACACCACACCGTCTCTTGTTCGGCATGAGGTCAGATTTGGGCTCACGAATCTGCCCTCCAACTGTGTCTCTAACACAGCGGGACTCCCTTATCAGCCAACCAGTTTAAAAATCTGACCACCAACTTGAAACATGTGCAAATGATTTGCCATATCCTTCTTTCCAGATGAATAAGCAAGTGCATACACTCTCTCAATCATTCGAACAACACTGAAAGCAGACAACATCTAAGACAACAAACAACAACACAGATAACTATAGAGTTGCGTTTCTAATCAAGACAAAAACGCTCAAAGGCCAGGTCGAATCAAAGTTCAGGTCAAAACGCCCCAAAACCAATTTAACCTCTTCGTTATCACACCGGTCCATTCATTTATAACTTCACCACACCAGAGTTGCGTTTATAATTCGGCAAAAACGCTCAAAAACACAAGCCAATGCAGCATTCCTGGAATCTGTCCGCGTTTATATTTTCCGGATAAAACGCTAAAAAAACCAATTTAACCTCTGGTCACCTAGGATTTTCGGTACCACAAGACAGAGCGACAACAACAACTTGTCTCACCAAATCTCTCCTCTCAGGGCTTGAGTTCGTGGATCCGCATTCCTCCTAACGACATCAAGACCTCACCGACCCCCCAGCAAACTCAGTGCTGGAGGAGATTTAGGTTGTCGACAATCCTCTGGCGTCGGCTCTTGGCGCTGCAAGGTGATGGGACCCTGGCTTTCAAAGAACCAAATAATGTTGTGGATTTTATCAATATGTTTATCAATAACCCATTTCCTATAGTGAAGAGAGAAAGAGACAATGATCAGGCAAGTCAACCAGTTATAACTGTGGCAAGATGCACAAAGCATAATGCACCGAACATCCGGTCACAGAGTTTATTTATAGAGAGGGGGAGTGAGAGGGAGAGAGAGAGAGAGATTGTGTGTGTGTGTGTGTGTGTGTGTGTGTGTGGGGGGGGGGGGGGGGGTCAAGAATGTGTGTGTGTGTGTGTGGCTTGTGTGGGTGTGTCTGAATGAGTGAGCATGATCAAAGAGGCATAGAGCAATACATTTACATTCAGTTGATTGAGTCAATGATCAAGAATTAATAAACATAATTTTTTCCATAGCAAAATGCACATAGGCAAGTCAATACACAGACATACAGATAATAGAACAGCTAACACAACACATTACAGCATATGGCAAAACAGAAAAAATAATTATAATAATAAATAATAATAATCAGTACATGTCAGCATTAAGTGTTCAGAGGTATCAGTGGATGTTGTTCAATAGGTTGACTACAGTGGGGAAAACGTTGTTTTTGAAACAATGTTTTTGATGCTATTGCCCATTATCGCCTCTGAGAATGAAATAGGTGAAAGATGGTGAATGCAGGATGGGATGCAGTAGTAATCCTGTGAGCTCTGCGTAATGTCCTACTGCAGTGAATGTCCTAGAACGATTGTAGCAGTGAGTTGATCATGGTTTCCGCTCTATTGATAATGTGCTTCTAGGTGCAGTCTAGTCCACTGAACAGTGATAGATGAGGTAAGGGTGCTTTCAACAATAGCCAGATAAAAGCATCATATGTGTGGCCTTACGCTAAATTTCTTTAGCTGCCACAGATGAAAGAGTTTTGCTGTGCCTTCTTATAAATTATGTCAGTTGATTTTCTACTTCAAGTTGTTAGTGATGTGCGTTCCGAGAAGCTTAAATGTCAGTGATGTTTATTGGCTTGTCACTGATAAGGACTGGAACTTTACTATGTGGCTGATGTCTCATGTCGATGAAGAGTTCTCTATAATTGCGTTTAGTATGCAATTGTGATCCATGCACCAGTCGACTGCTTTGTGGATCTGCAAGCTTTATTTAAGTTCATTGCTGTTCTGAATGAAGCCCACAGTGGTTGTGTTGTCGGCGTACTTATAGATCCCTACCGATGTACTGCACGCTTTTAGCTGGTTGGTGTATATTGAAAACAGCTAGGGTGATGAGACACAGCCTTGTGGGGTGCCAATGCTCAGCGTGAGGGATGAAGACATGTTGTTGTTCTTGACTCCCTGAGACCTCTTCCAGAGTAAATCATAGATTCAGCCACGTATTCTTGAATAAATATTCAAGTCCCTTAGGATATCACTTAGCGTGACATAAAAATGGTCATACCGTTCTGCCTTTTACTGTCAAAAAAATTAAAGAGCTGATTGTGGATGTTAAAACCCTGGCTACACATACCAACACCCTCCTATAATCAACCATCTTTTTGTGTGTCCACGTCATCAAGGATCTCTCCCAAACTCATCACAACATGCCAAGAAATCTCAGCAGGGAGCCTTTTTCCCCTTGAGGTTCCCACCATTTTTTTTATTGGGGTGCTATAAAAGCTACTGGGGTCATCGGTTTTTGGTAGAACATCTGAAGTGTTGAGAGTAGTTAGGCAAATTCCTAATACCTGAGAAGACCCAATTGAAATGGCTGAAAAGGACATCAGCCTCTCTCTCCACTCCTTGGAATTTACTTAAAAGAAAATATGTAAAACAAAAAAAAAACTTTGTTTTCTGAAAAGTCTTTTTTTTTTGTTATATTTTATATAAATGACATAGCAAACAACTTCTCATCCTATTTTATCTTTTCTCATTTATTACACAGAATTATTTTCCAGCATTAAGAACTTTTATTCTACCCTTTAACATTTTTTATCCTCCTTAAATGTTTTCACTACTAGACTTTGACTTTACCCTGAGCAGTTTTATCTTAGACTGCAACATAGCATTCTGTACTGGCATGTTTTATTGTTTCTTTTTTAAGCATTGAGCAATATCTATCTTCTGGAAAGCGTTCAGATTTTCAGTTTAATTTCCTAAAATGTTCAGACTCAAGGACTGGAATGACAATAACTGGGGGGAAAAAAGGCTCCCTGAAAACCCAGATAATTACTCTTCCAGAGCACTTAAAGATTTAGCATTTTCGACAGCGACAATATGCAGATATGAGGAATATCTTCAAATATTTAGATACCATCCATCCATCCTTTTTCTGAACCCGCTTGTCCATGTAGGGACGCGGGGGTGGGGGGCTCTGACCGTCTCCAGGTACATCCTGGACAGAGAGCTATTCCATCACAGGGCAACACAGAGACACACAGGACAAACAACCACACACACACACACACACACACACACACACACACACACACGGACAATTTAGACAGACCAATTAACCTAACAGTCATGTTTTTGGACTGTGGGAGCCGGAGTTCCCGGAGAGAACCCACGCATGCACAGGAAAAACATGCAAACTCCATGCAGAAAGATCACAGGCCGGGAAGTGAACCCAGGACCTTCTCGCTGCAAGGCAGCAGCCATATTTAGATACATACAGAATATTCTAGATAATTAGATGAACCCGAATTATTAAACAGTTTATTTACATTCAAATAAATAATTCAAGAACGTTTGCTGTTATTAATAAAAGCCTTTGGTTGTCAACCAAGCTCGTTAACCCCGCCTCTTCTGTTGCGTCATTGGGGGGCGTAGTCCACGTTCTCTCATTGCATCAACCGGTGATAGGTCAGTTCAGACCACGTGACAGAGCGCAACCAATCATCGCAAAGTGCGACGAGCAAAACCTCAGCTCAAGTGCGTGGCCGTGAAAGTCAATATATATGACGTTTCTCTGTGGACTGCGCCGTGTTGTTAGCAGCTGGTGGTTAAAGACGAACTCGGAGTGGACGAGTGTCGATGTTTGCTGCCTTTCCGAGCGGACGGTAACTTGGAAACCTGTCCGGAGGTGAGAGGTGGTACCGGGTGACTGATGCGAACACCGGAGCGTCGCCCTGTGAGCCTCTCAGTTACATAACGGAGCACAGCGGTTACACAAAAACTGTGATAACGGACTGGTGTCCCCGCACAGGTCGTAGTTCAGCCCGTTTTCCTCCCCCGTGAGTATAAATCATGTTTACTCAACACAAACTAGCATGCATGATAACACTTCTAGCTCCTGTGGGCTAAACATTAACCCTTGTTCAGGTTTAGTCAGACAAAATGCATGAATGAGCTTGTTTATTTTCACGTAAGAAGTTAAACTCTCCGACACATGCCCTGTTTTATGTGCAAACTCTTCTGATTGGCTGACAGGTGTTTACGTATGCCTGTAGCATCAGGCTGGCTGGGACCTACTGCCTTAAAAACCCAAAGTTGACTTTACATCTGAAATTAAAGGCTGAGGGTTTTTAGACTTTCAAACCCAAATAGTTATTTGTCTCTTCTGTTTCAGCTGACTGACTTCTACCCCCTCCCTGCATCATGAATGTGGGTACGGCGCACAGCGAGGTGAACCCCAACACCAGGGTGATGAACAGCAGGGGGATGTGGCTATCCTACATCCTGGGGATCGGTCTCCTTCACATCATCCTTCTTAGCATCCCCTTTGTCAGCGTACCTGTAGTCTGGACTCTCACCAATCTCATCCATAATCTGGTCAGTGAAGCAGTAGTCTTAGTGACCGGTTTAATCTGCAGTAGGTCTGGTTTAGTTGGAGGCTTTGGGTTAAGTGAAGTCAGAGGTGATATCCATTGTTTGGCTGTGATTTATTTGCCATGTTCTTTGTGAATACGTAGGGGCACGAAATCCTTCAGAATTAGATCATCTGGTATTTCCCCATTCAGTTCCAAAGTGCTCTTAATCTCATAAATGTGTCTATTTTTAGGTTTAATCCATGAGTCAAGAGTCCTTATCCCTATCCAAACGGGACTGTTTTGCTTCCCTGCAGAAAGACATGCATTTTCATCTGATTTCCTCATTGTTTTTGTCCTTTTCCAGTGCATGTACCTTCTGCTACACACGGTCAAAGGAACGCCCTTTGAGACCCCGGATCAGGGCAAGGCTCGCCTCCTGACGCACTGGGAGCAGATGGACTACGGCGTGCAGTTCACTGCTTCACGCAAGTTCCTCACCATCACACCTATTGTTCTGTAAGTAGCCTGGTTGGTGGAAATGAGTCACAGCTACACATTCATGTAAAGAAATGCTCCCTGAGGCAGGAGCGCCATGCTTCAGAAATATGAAGTGGAGGTAGAAACTAGAATAAATCCTAGTTTAAAGTTGTCACTACAACGTGCAAATATAGCAGCTCCTAGTTTTGCGTTCATGAAGCCAGTTGGCACATTTCAGGTCTTGCTTTGCCCTTATTATCCAAGCCCCCCAATTGGTAAAGGGCTTATCCTGAGCAGGAGTGCCTCTTACTGTCTTCCTGGCCCATTCTCCCCATTACCATCAGAGTTCAGTTTACAGGAGGTACTTTGGTTCCCTGGGGCTGATTTGCCAGCTCAGCAGGAATACTGTAATGAGAGCAGTTTTGCAGGTGTACATTTTGTTTCTGCAGCATTTGTCATTTTGTTTTGCAACCAGTGCCAGCAGGAATTGTTCTTTAAGTTCTATTTGGAGTAAAGGAGCACCTGCAGAGAGTTATTTTTTTCTCTTTATATGTTCATCTGATCTATTCATACTCATAAAAGTCCAACACGTCAACACAGCACAACCGTGTTTGAGTTTGTTATTGAAGCCACTTAACATTCATGTTCTGTAAATGAAGAAAAGGTGAAAATTGGAAGGTTTCAAGTTTGTTTATTCTGAGGGGAATGCATAAAATCTGTTTCATTGGTAATTAGAAACAAGGGTGTTAAATGTCTTTTTTCAAGAGTTTTTGATTAGAATATGAAGTCTTCACAATCTAACATCATGTAGTTTGTGGGAAAATGTGAAGATTTTATAATTAGTTTAAAAACCTTTTGGAATTTAACCCTACCACTGTCTTTATGGGTGACCCCGCGAGGAAAGTGTACCATTGAGCAGGGTTGATGGTTTATCCCTTGGATCCACGTGGCAGGGGTGAGGTGGTGCTCACTCCTCACCCCTGCCACATGGATCCAAGGGATAAACCATCAACCCTGCTCAATGGTACACTTTCCTCACGGGGTCACACTCATTAGAACAGTGGGAGGGTTAATGAAAATTATCTTGTTTGACCATAGACATGTTCTAAACATTTCCTGGAACTCTGGTTTCATATATTTGCTTGTCATTGATCAAATTTGTGATTTGAGTGACAAAATGTCAGCCTAGAAATCTAAACAAATGGTAGCAGTAGCAGGTAGGTCTAGCTATGTTTCTCTGTAGCATCAGCAGGTCTACCATTGGATCTAACTGCTTTGGGCTCAGCCAGCCGCAGTGTTCCTATGCCTCCTTTGCACAGGAGGCATCAGCAGTGCTTAACAGCAGTAGAATAGATTACTTGCATGATTCGTTGCGTGCCAGTCAACACTGATTGAGTCTCAGCCGCAGAGCAGCTTCTCCACCATCCTCCTGGTCAGAGTTGCGAGATAACAGGATCCCTCGAGACTTCAAAGGTCACAGTTTGTTTATGCCATCCACCATTAAACCAAAAGGAAGAAGGATCATGTTTGATGTAGGGGCTGCGTGACATAATTTTTTTTAAAGTCGACCGTCAAGTAATGAAAATCGAGTCAACTTCGACTAGTCGTTGATGACGTCATACACGTCGGGGGTCGCTGGAGTTTTTGACAGTTAAAGTTGTGCCCACATTTTCTAAGCTAAACACATCTCTTTTAACAACAGTAGTTTCTGCATCTTTACTGTTCCCTGCTTCAGCTCTCTCCCTCCTTCCCCTGCACAGCGGCCGCAAACTCACCGATGCGCCTGCAGCAACTCTGAGTTTCTGCTGCTCTGAACATTAAAATAATTATTTCATTTTCTGTTCCTCACTTCAGATTACCTTCAATGGTGTCTGTTTGTCGCAACCACCAGATACAATAACGAAAATTTTTTTCTTTGACTATTTTTCTGTCCTGTCTCTGTTTATTATCTTCCTACATCTCTTCTCAATCCTAAAGAAAAACTGCTACCTGGCTTCATATTCAGGGTTTCCCCCAGGGCTTTATAAGCCTGGCGGCCCGCCAGGCTTTGCTTGCCCACCCGCTAGGCTAAGCGTCATGCCCCGCCCCCCTCCCCGACCCTACAGTGTCCGCTGACACCAACGGCGCAACGAAACTAGAGCTCTCCATCAGCTGATACTGGTGAGAAACAGCAGCGGAACGTGTGCACCCCCCCCACCCCCGCTCTCAAAGAGGAGTGGGGGTGGGGGTGGGGGTGGGGTGGGGTGGGGGGGGGGTGGATACTTCAAAAAGCCGCCAGGCTTTACTCATTTTCTGGGGGAAACCCTGCACCTTATGAGTTACCTTTGAACTGCAATTCTAAAAGATACCAACCGCAAAAGCAGCAGAGTGCGCGCTGCGTGCCGGCCGCACCGGTGAGGTGCGTCACCAGAGGAGAAAACAGGTGATGCGCTCCGCTCCACAGCAGCAAAACGCATCACGCACAAATAAAAGGCAGAAAACATAAAAGGAAATGAGCTGACATGAACAATCTCACGTTAAATTTGTTTTTGAGGTGGCGACACCTAATTTGATAATGTTACTGTGGCCGTGCTCAGGACGCAGATGTCTGGAGCGCGTCAACTATCAGAGCTTTGCATGCGCAAGCTGGTTAAGGTTAAGATGGGGGTGAGGGGAAGGTTAAGTTGCAAGAGGGTTAACGTCCCAATTCAGTCAAATGTTCGTTTTACAGCGGGTGTCAGATACAGACGCTCTGGCACAGCGCATCGCCTCCCAACGTGCAGGGGCTTGTCACCTGCTGTCTTTTCCGAGGACCGCATCTTGTCGGTCATTATCACGTGACAGCGACTAGTTGATGACAGGCATAAAAAGTCACTACAGAGCAGTGAAGTCGACTAGTTGATACAACCCCTTGTTTGATCAATCAATCAAATCAAAGCTTTTTTTATAAAGCGCCTTCTGCAACCCTATCGGGAAGCCCAAGGCGTTGAACATGGTACAAGAGAAAGTTAAATATGGTGAATAAATCGAAAATAAAAGCAATTCAAATTACAAATTACAAAAAAGGTAAAACATTCTAGTAGAAGACAAATGGGTAAAACAAGGGATAGAGTGAACCAATGAAAACAGGGAAATAAAATCAACATACAAGAGGTATGTCATATTTAATGTTGTTCCTCTCCACTACCAGGATTAAAGCCTTGAAAAACACACCGTTACATCACTTGAGATGCTGGGAATAAATAAGCCGTTAGGTCATACAGTATGTATTGATGTAATCTACACAGATATCAAATTGCATTGCTGCAATAGTCTTTTATTTTGAAAATTACCAGACATTTTACACCAAAACCGTGTGTAACTGTGGAAACTGAAATGTCCCTGAAGTGGCTCACAGATAATATAGAACCCAATCCTATCTTTAGCAGAGCGTTGTGCTACTTCTGGGACGCACTTGAAATTTTCCGCACTACAGCCGGTTTGGATCAGCGCTACAGACTGGGTTCTATTTGAAGCAGCAATGTTCCACTGTTGTTCTGCTGACACTTCCAGTGTGAAGCAGGCTTCAAGTTTGTAGAGAGGCGTTGGACAGGCTTAGGGCCATTACAACAGCACTGCTGCAAAGGAGCAAAACTACAAAAATGGCGGTAGGTAAATTATGGTGCTCATTAAAAACAGCTTTGTTGTCAACTTTGGACAACTCAGACTTCAGTTTTTCTTTAATAGGTGAGCGGTTGGAAGAACTTGAGTCCTTTATTTAAAAAAAGAACGGTGTATGGTGGACTGCCCCGTTGAGTGATTCCATAGCAACTACTATGTCATGTTCATTGCTCTGATGGGTCCTAGCGCCGTCCAGTTGCCTGCAGCGACGGTTTGAAAGACAACCGTAGATTCTGCCCCATGACCGAGCTCTGTCTATGGGTTGTAGCCAGACTATATATTCACGCATGGAATGATTGTCAAGCTAATAAGATGCAGCTCTAGCTTTCATTTGACCTCATTTAAACTTGACTGTCGCCGTTTTCATCCCAATGACTTCATATTCCAGCGAGACGGAACCACGACTCATACAAGCTGTTTAACACAACAGCACCTGGAGGATGTGGTTCATGCATTCATTCATTAAGAATGAGTGGCACCATAGTCTGGACAGGAGACCCAATGGACTAAAGTGTGTGAAGGTATCACTAAGTAGAAAAACGTATGAAGATCTGAACCAAAGGCTAAATTAAAGGAGACGTGGAAGAACGTGACTCCCCAGATCCAGAGTTCAGCCGGGTCGTGGTTCGGTCTAATTGCTGTCTGCGGGAAGAATCAACCACTTATTTAAGTGAAATCAGGTGGAACAGAATCCAGAAGTGCTTTCTGGGGCCCAATCACAACCTAGTTCCCACACAGAGATGGGCAGGTAAAGATCTGAAGCTATTACTTGTGAAATATTTAGAACATCTGTTTGCAAAAGCAAGAAAAAAATGTTTAGAAATTTATATTAAAGGAGTTTTTAGAACAGTTTTTTTTTTGTTTGTTTGTTTGGCTGATGCACATTCCACGGGGATGTGCCAATTAGAGACATGCTGTCTGATTGAACAGAAGTCTTTTTCTCTTTCTGATTCAGGTACATATTAACCAGCTTCTACACCAAATACGACAGAGTCCACTTTGTGGTCAACACAGTGTCCTTAATCACCGTGCTCATCCCCAAACTACCACAGCTGCACGGCGTCAGGATCTTTGGGATTAATAAGTACTAACAGGATGTAACATCCCCGCGGACTGCAGGGAGCATTTTTGGACCTTTTGACGAGGACTTGTGGACCTTCAGCACCAAGTTCTACCAAACATTGTTAAAAAAAAAAAGGAAGTCCACTGAGGATGTTGCCATGGTACTAAATCTAAAAAGACTCTTGGGAGAGAGCACAAAGGGATGTGTTTTATGATCAGATGTGCTTTTTTTGAGTCACATTTTTAAAAACTTGATTATTTAAGGATTCAAATTAAACGTCGACCTTTTTATGACCTAGAGAAGAGGATGGTGTTCAGTGCCATTTCTCTGGGTTGGCACAATGAAGCAGGACTTTTTCCTGTGTGTAATGATACACTACTGTATTTATTCAGCTTCATTCCCATCTGGAGCCTCCTCTCTCTCTCTCTCCTTCTCCTGAGGTTTGTGGATAAGAGGAGAGCAACAATGCTGCACTGACATGGAAATGGAGCAGTGAAGTGCTGCAGAGGCGAGACACAGAAAACCACCAGGTTTTATATTTAACTCGCCGTGCTCTGCTCCCCTCGGCTCAGGGTCAAGACGGGGACATTAAGCAACTCCTTATTTTTAGCTGACCTTTTCCATATTTGAGTAGCTCTTGTTCTGGACAGTCCCCTCTGCCTTCTGCACACAAGCAAAAGGGATTTAAACGACCCAACAGCAGTCGGGTCTGTGTTAATCTGTCTGGCAGATCCTCCTCAGACTAAAAAGGTCAAAGCACTAATCTTTTAAGTTTAGCAGGTTCCCATATCTATTAGAGATGCACCAGCCGACTTTGTTTGTGACTACCTTTAGCAGGCTTCTGTACAGCATGGGGAAGTTCTACATCTGCTCTGTCAGGTGTGTCTGAACCAGGAAACTGCAAAAACATGATAGCAGCGCTTGAGGACCAGGATTGGACCCCGCAGGTTTATAGCAGCTTTTGTGTAACATCACTTTAAATCTTCACAAAGGTCTTTACTTTACTGGACAAATAACGTGTCCCCATTTGGACCAGCTCTAATCAGATTGCGTACCATCTGATGATTGGGGGTGAAAAAGAAAAGTTCGGTCTAACGATAAAAAATAGCTGGCTTGTCAAGGGTTCAGTAATATTTGTGAATATTTGCAGATACCAATGAGAAAGGAAGCTGGTGTCACTGGTTCATGTTGAGCAGGATAAGAGGTTGAAATGGTCTTTTTGTTGTTTCCAAACATTTAGATAGATATATTTTTACATCAAAGATGTTAAAGAAGACAGGCTTTGGTTCTATAAGGCTGAGGCATTCTGAACAGTTGTTTTATTCCTGGTGACGCTCATTTATTACTCAAACACAAAGAGAAGGGAAAAAAAGTCTATTCTGACTGCTGCAGGTGGAAATTAGCAGCTACTGCTACAAGTTTACAGGACTGGAACTTTTCTTGGTCTTTTTGTGAATCATTCGATTCAAATGTTTTATTTTAAGATATTCTAAAACTGTATTGATTAAACTAAAATCTGAATCACAGCATCAAAATCGTCTGTGATGTTCACCCTGGTTTTTTCCCCCCTTTTTTAAGTCAGAAAAAGGGGAAATCAAACAGAAACCAGCTGAGAAAATTGGTGCATCTCTAATTTTTATGAATAGAAAGTAACATAATGTATTTTTGCCGCATTAAAAATAAAATATTAATTACAATTAGGTAAAACCCCACATTAAAATAACTGTAAAACATGAATTTATTCTTGAGACTAAAAAGCTTTAAAACATTATCTTATGTCTTATGCGTCTGTTCAAATGCCCATTATTAACAGATCACACAACAATGCTTTCTGCTGCCTTTAGCCTGGTTTATCTGCTGCTTGGTCTTTTCAATGTAGCTCTAGAGACTAATTCTTAAATACAGGAGTAGGAAATCTGTTTTAAGGACTGAGAAATCTGGATCAGCTGGCTTTATAGCACAAAATAAAAAATTTTATTGTATAAATTTTGAATTATGTTAAAAAGCTGCTTTAATCCCTATGAGAGAGCATTTCTAGTCTTTATAACTGACACATACTCAACAGGCACTTGATGGAAACCTGACTTCAATAGGCCACATCTCAAGTTATTTCCATCCTTTTTAGGAGAACTTGAAGCTGAACTAGGAAATATTTGCCAAATAAAACATAGGTCTTGTTTCCATTAGAACAACAAAGCTGCGCTCTAGAAGGTGGCCATGTTGGTTACAACTGAAATATTAAACAGCAGCTAATATATTCGATACTTCAAAATAACAAAGATGTTCTTTTCTGTAAAGTGGATGATGATGTTTATGTTCTTTTATATCAAAATGTTTATCATTTACATGCAAATGGTTAAAGTGGCTTTTTATGGTGTTCTAGAGGTTAGATTTTTCATGTTCAACCTGCTGCAGGTTACTAATTGTTCCTCTTGAGGGACTCCATCATCATGCACATCAGAGACTTACTGGGCTCGCTGGAGACGTACAAATGCACACGCCCGACAGCCGCAGCCCAGTGAGATGCTGTTGGGCAGAAGATGAGTTGAAGTATTTTGTGAACAGGACATGTTCTGTTTACAGCCAGATCAGTGTTAACGGTGCGTCTCACTCTCGTGGAGTAAAGGCAGCAGATATTAAACGCAGCAGTAGTAGGAAATACTAAGCCTCATATTTTTTATTATTGTGATGAGTGGTTTTTTTTCTTTATATTTGGATCATCTGAGACGTTGATTATTATTAATGATCATTGGTACAAATTTATAACATTTTGGATGAAATAAAAATTGGACTTCTTGGGTTTTTGTAATGATGACCGATTTAATGAATCTAATTAGACTGAGATTATGGATAAATGTGGAATGTATCTGAATTTGAATGATTGTATCTGAACTGAATTTTAATCTGACCATTGAATGAGCTGGATTAAAAGAGCTGGATTTGACTTGGACTTTATTTAATGCAGAAATCTCTGAGATGGTTTTTGTTGTGAATTAGTGCTCTAAAAATAAAATGAGTAAAGTTTAAATAAAAGTCCTTTAGGATTATGACTGCTGTCCTGCAGGAGCTTTTTGTTCATGTATTTCTGTTTCAACATGGTGAGTACAAAGGGCTTTGTTCAGGGCCAT
Organism: Nothobranchius furzeri; assembly: GCF_043380555.1. Classification (NCBI taxonomy): domain Eukaryota; kingdom Metazoa; phylum Chordata; class Actinopteri; order Cyprinodontiformes; family Nothobranchiidae; genus Nothobranchius; species Nothobranchius furzeri. Next base: position 49,253,218 of record NC_091756.1, on the reverse strand, counting down.
AATGCAGGCTATTTTTATTTTGCAGTTTAGGACACCAGCCCTGGGGGTTGAACAGGATGTTTAATCAGGAAAATGGCAAAACCCAAAATACTTTTTTTTTTTATCTTTAAAATGATTATTTTTGTCAAATGTGGGTTTGTAAGAACTGGCAAAGGTGTTTGGGATGAAAACATTCCCGACTTTGTTCTGCTGCAGTGTCTACATAAAAGGAGTTTCTAGATCATTGCTTTGAAAATACGATTTAATTAAAGGTAACAGTCGATCTGTTGTTTCGGTTGTTGCAGCAACTCAAGTTTATTGTGCAGCCATTGGTCTGTGACACATTTGGATTTGATAAACTGAATTTTAGAGGTTGATTTAAATCTTATTTAGCGTTTTGTCTATAATCTGCATTTGTCCGACAGTTTCTCTTCTGAGCCATCTGTACGAAACAGAGGATGAAAAATGGAGCAAATAAAAGTCCAAACCGCTTTCCTCTTTGGGAATTGATTTTTCCACAGTAAGAGATTTGCCTGCTTTGCTCATTGATTCTGTTTTTTTTCTCTCGTCACTACAGCTGTAAACAATATTGATCACACTCGCTCTGGTTTTGAGTAGGTACGATCAAAAATTAATCCGAGGTCTTTATTTCAGGCTTGGAAGCTGATACAGGTACAGCGCTGGCTCTGTTCAGCCAGCAGAGACCTTTTAAACTTTAATGAAGTGAAAGTAGCAAGATGCTGTTGAAGTGAAGTTATTTCACCAACTGCTCTGAAATTAACATAAGATGTGATTTATTGTCTGAAGGCAGCAGAGGACTAAGTAAAAATGGAAATGATTAAATTTGGGAATAACCTAATTTATCAATACCTAATTATGTTAAATACTTTTTAAAAATCCAAATGTTTGATGTTGGAGCTAAACCAACAAAACAAATTTCTGCAGAATGTTGTGTGTTTATTTCCACACACACACACACACACACACACACACACACACACACACACACACACACACACACACACACACAGTTTTTATATATTCGGCGTCCGAACATGCAAAAAGCCAAAAATAACTGACTCAGGAGCAGGTAATCTGCTGAAATTTCAGATTTGTACAGCACATTCTGCAGATCATGCTTTTATTCTGAAACAAATTCATTTTCAGCATTGTTGACCTGACAGCCTTGGCGAGCTTCAAGAGAGTGATGCCTGAACAAATAGGAATAATTTATTATGACATTCTAATAAGTAAATAAATGCTGTAATAAAATGAAAGTGGAGAAGTGAAAGAGCACAAAAAATCCAAAGTGTTCCTCCAGTAGGGGGCAGCAAAGTGTTGTCCTAGTTCCTCATTGTATATATTTTTTCTTTTTTATTGAGTTATTTATTTTGATTTCTTTACTATGAGAGGATGTTAATTGAATGTGTCCTTAAATATGTAACCTCAGTTTAAAAATCCTCTTTTCTCTCCAGGTGTTGCCACAGCCAATCATCTGTCTCTATTTAGCCCCATCTCTTCTGCATCCTCTACCCTCACCAGATAACCTCATGTCCTCAGATCCAAAACATTTGGGTTTAAATCTTCACACAAAGTCCAATGTTTATTAAAATATGAAATTACTTTCCCCCTGAATATTACTTGTGAATTGCATGACGTACACGTCTGAAGCTATTTTTAATTTATAAAGTTTTGAAATTTTTATGGCTTTTCCACTGCTCTAGTTGGGATTTCTTGATTTTGGTCTATTTCTGTTCTGAGCTGTTGCAGATTTAGTTCTGGATGTATGCTGAATAATTTAATTTTATGTGTGAACTGTGCAGGTCTTGATGTTTTATCTTCATCAGGCAAGGAAATGAATCAACATGTTTTTTTCTCTACATTTTGCGACTTTGTGATTCATGTTACAGGCCATTGTTGCCAACACTTTGTGTTTTGCTGCCTCTGTGTTTGACACTAATTTGCACAGTTTGATTTTCTTTGCTGTCTGAACTGATGTTCATACAAACAAACAAACAAACAAACAAACAAACAAAAAAGCTTTATATAGTTCATTCATTTTACATCTTCTGACTTTGTCTGATTCGTGGGAAATGTTAATGTAAGGAGTATTTTTCTTTTGTCTGCTGGTAACATTTATTGTTCCGAGGTTTTATTTGAACAGATATGGCTAAATAATTTCCTAACATAAAATGATGGCAAGAAATGTGGTGGGTCATGTGGACCTTCTTTTTATGATGATAATAAAATATTAGGGCTGCAACGTTACAAAGCTTTCAGACCCACCATATGCATGCTGGGTTTCTGCAGGTACTCTGGTTTCCTCCCACTGAACAATATTCTCTCAAAGGCAACTTGGTGGTAAAGTTGATCGCTCTCAAGCCTGTTGTAGATGACGCCTCCCTTCTTGGCTGTTGGACTGTCTTTGACTTTTATTTTAACGGTGTGGTTTTCTCATTTAATCAATACATTTGCAGTGGTCTCTGGTAGGAATGAATGCCTTGCAAGCGGGATGTTGTCCTCGGTGTGTGTTTTCGACACTCAGCGCTTTAATCACTAGTGCTCTCTGAAGGATGCACTAATTTCATCTTCCATATCACAATCGCATCACGCCTGCCCAGGACTTAGCGCCTCTCTCTGCAGGCAGAAGGGGTGTCCACCACGTTAAGAGAGATATATTACACAAAGTGTTAACACGTGTCCTCTTTTCACCGACATCTTTGTTTCCAGCTCACCGTTGCTACTTTTTAATCTTTTAAAGTGGCGGAGTGCCTGATGGCTGTGTCATCCTGCAGCTGAAATGTTTCTGATTCATTTTTGCTTGACTTTAGCAGAATGTCTTCAGCGGTATCTCCATCTGCAAAAATGAGAAGTTCAAAAGAGGGCAACTAATCAGTTCACTGAGATGATTAGTAATTAAATCTCCCACCAATTGTTTCTTTTTGCCTTTTATCACCACCTTGCAAGCTGTACTTGAGGCAAAAATAATCCAGAATTGCTTGGATTAGTGCAGACAAGTCAGCTGCAGCAGAGAGTGGCAGCGGACGGCAAGTTTTGGACTCTTATTTCCTGATATTTGGGCTTCTTGTCTCAGATTGGGAAAGCAACAATGCAACTCTACCACTGACTTGCAATGTGGATGTTTTATCTCCACAAATGACACAAGCCTGGAGGACCTTCTGCTGTGTGGTGGAGTTGCTAATGCTAACTGTTAGCTTTTACTAGTCGGGATGTTGTCTGCTCATTCTTGGATGCTAAACCAAAAGTAGACTCCTCCGTCCTATGTCAAGATGGGTGAGCCCATGAATGTTAAGCGACGATCTGTCAGGCTTTCTAATCCTAGAGTTTCATCATCTATTTTCAATCAGAAGCAAATGCAGGAGATATGTGTAGGAGACTATTTTCATGTTCAGCCTGCATGAAAAACTCACAGTGACTGATTATAATCAGAAATAATCATTAAAAATGGTTTTTCAGTCTTCCACACCCTTAAAGATAATATATATATATATATATATATATATATATATATATATATATATATATATATATATATATATATATATATAATATATGCCTATACTACGTGAAATGCCTCATTTTATCATTATTGTTTGAGGTCTTTGCACAACCTCATTGAGAACATGCATGACCAGGTAATGGTGAGCCACAGTGGCACCAATAGTTTCCTGTTAAACACTCCTTTAATGTCACATGAAAGCTGTTTTATAAATCAGTAATATGCAGTCAGTCACATTACATTGCCATTTACTACAAATAACGACACATTTGCATTTAAATAACAGCACAGCGTCAAATTCACAGCATGCCGAGGTTTCTAAACTAGCTTTTATATAAGTTGTTATTTTTAGACAGCAGCTAGCTTCTCCGTGAGTTCGCTGTCGGTGTGTTTATTCACTCAGAAATAATGTGTTTCTCCAGACCGAAGCCATACAGTTCTCTACAACAGGTAAGATATTAATTGTTCATAACATTTCCACATAAACTCTCTTAAAAAAATGCAAACTATCCCCCGTGAGCATGAATAACTTGTGTGTTGGCCCTGTGATGAGCTGCTGAGTTCAGCAGCTCACAGAAGATGTCGCTCTTATTGCATTATGATGCTTTGTGTGTAGCACCGACACGGTGGCGAGAGGAATTGTAGCCAAATTACAGACGATTCAATCAATTTTTGAAATGTTCAGCCTGCTCTGTTTGAGTTGCTTAGTTTATATCTGACTAGTTGCTATTTGTGTTAGACTTGAAGCACAGGCAAAGACGGCTCTGATTGATTTTTTCTATTCTCACTTGCTGCTTGTTTTTTTAAGCGATTTCTATTTTCAAAGCATTGGAATCCACGTGTTTGCCTGCAATGTTGCAAATGTGAGTGAATATGAAAAGTGATTTGTTTACCAAGCACACACAGTATATCTGTACAGAGTCACTGATCAGAGAACAGTTTCACGTGTTTTTACTTTGAAGGCTCTCAGCCTTTAAGGATTCTGTTTAGACTTTGAGACATCTCCGATAGCGATCCCATTAGCATCACATCCCTGATCCACAGCGTTCTCCAGCTTTTTTCTCTCAGTTTATTTCTCTTCACCGAACTTGTTCACACAGTACGGGGTGAAAAAAACACCCCCAAAAGCCTAAAACACTTTGGGAAAACAACTGAGCTGAATGTCCTTGAAGAGGAAGAATAAAACAAAGAGAAAAATAACAAACCCAAGATGCTCAGCGAGCCCCTAGGTAATTAATTAAAATCCTAGTCGAGGGTTAATACCCCGCGGTGCAGTTCTAAATTGCAACAAAGTGAAGCTAATTAAGCCTGTCTCTTAAACTGTGGTGTTTTATTTATGACGGCATTTCTGGAGCCTTTTTCTCCATTTATGTGGCGCTGCCATGGCAACCAGCGAATTTTACGCTGCAGGTTTAAAATTCTGCATGTCGCTCAGCAATCATAAATTTTGTTATTGGGCGGAAATGGTATGTTAATAATGTAAAAGAAGAGCTGTTTATTAATATTCATGGTTGTGATGATAGATCTGGCCGAGGCTTTACGAGCTGCCTTGCAGCGCCGCTCTGGGCAGAAAAGTCAATCTGAAAAACCATTCATCAAATTAAAGGTGTCCCAGTCTCATCCATTCAAAACAATAAATTAGGTTTTCAGCTTAACATCAAATAGCTAAGACGTCCTGATCCTCTTCTTCAGTGGTTTTTACACGTTCAGCTCCTTCTTAGGTGTTTGAGGACACAATGAACCCTTGAGCAGTAAAAATCCAAATATATTTGTAAATAATATTTCTCCTAGTTTTCATGCAACAGTTGATTTAATCTTTGTTTCTGTCTGCTTTTTAATTAGATTTGCTGTTGAGGAATGAGAAATACAGGTGGGGGGTTACCATGGTGATCTTAATCTTGGTTACCATTGTGATCCTGATGAACTACTGGTGGCAGTTTTAACATTTCTGTAGCGATGAAGTGTCTGATTTTTGTTGGGACTTCATTGCAAATTAGACTTTTGGTCTTTAAGGACCCACTTAACTTTTAAGTTTCATAGATTTATAATTATGAAAACTGTATTCATTTGATAACTATAATTTTAAACAGCAGTGCAAATATTATAACTAAGATTAGCTCTTTATCTTCTGGATTGTGTATTTGTGAGAAGGCCTGGTGCTGCTCAACACCTCTTTTTTCTGCAGGGAACGGCCTGATGTAGTTTTTCTTTATTTGTTTTTTTTTTCACAAATTTAAAATCAAAGTTTTGCTGTTTGCTGTCAGGAAGCCCAGAGGAATCTAGAGCTGCAGCAGGCTGTCCTGGATCTATTAGCTCAGATATTAACTCACTGGTATTTCTCTGAAGCTCCCATAGTCTCCTTTCATCTGACAGTCTGATTATAAATGGTTGTTTTTAGCTGTGCATGCCCTCTACCTGTGTGTCCATCACACTGTTGTGCAGGTTTACTTAACAATGTAATACAGGGAAAAAAATCAGAAAGAGTAATTGAATTAATTATGTCCTTAATTCAAAGTCAAGCCCCATCCACCTCCCTCGGTGTGTGTTTTCGACACTCAGCGCTTTAATCACTAGTGCTCTCTGAAGGATGCACTAATTTCATCTTCCATATCACAATCACATCACGCCTGCCCAGGACTGATCGGCTCTCTCTGCAGGCAGAAGGGGTGTCCACCACGTTAAGAGAGATATATTACACAAAGTGTTAACACGTGTCCTCTTTTCACCGACATCTTTGTTTCCAGCTCACCGTTGCTACTTTTTAATCTTTTAAAGTGGCGGAGTGCCTGATGGCTGTGTCATCCTGCAGCTGAAATGTTTCTGATTCATTTTTGCTTGACTTTAGCAGAACGTCTTCAGCGGTATCTCCATCTGCAAAAATGAGAAGTTCAAAAGAGGGCAACTAATCAGTTCACTGAGATGATTAGTAATTAAATCTCCCACCAATTGTGTCTTTTTGCCTTTTATCACCATGATGAAATAATGTTTTATGAAAGGCAGCTTCAGAGGTTCCCTCTTATCACAGCTCAAAATTTAAATGTGTGATCTAGTAGAGAATGTTAGACAAGACCTGGAATGCAAATGAGTTTTAATGAAATAAAAGTTATTACTGGCGTCGGTATCACTGTCACGTCAGATCTATCTATCTATCTATCTATCTATCTATCTATCTATCTATCTATCTATCTATCTATCTATCTATCTATCTATCTATCTATCTATCTATCTATCTATCTATCTATCTATCTACCTACCTACCTACCTACCTACCTACCTACCCACCCACCCACCCACCCACCCACCCACCCACCCACCCATCCATCCACCCATCCATCCATCTATCCATCTATCTATCTATCTATCTATCTATCTATCTATCTATCTATCTATCTATCTATCTATCTATCTATCTATCTATCTATCTATCTATCTATCTATCTATCTATCTATCTATCTATCTATCTATCTATCGCAACATGATGAATTTTAAATAGAGAAACATCCAAGTGTTTAAACTAGTATGTGCACATGTAAGAAGTAAATGCATTCATGTCAGCAACCTTTTTAAGTTTTATATCTGACTATTATTGTTGTTTTCACACCGCCCGAGACCGTCATCATGAGATGCTTTTTGTATTCCCAACAGCTGTAGCGCCTAACAAAGAGGCTCACTGAGGTTTCAAATATTTAAAAATACAGAAAGAAAATGTAGTTTTGGTCAAGCAGGATTTTATTCTGAAACCCTTTCTTGAGAAATGATCACTTTTCATATATTTATTTAGTAATTCAGCCATTCCATGGGAAATTTTGCTTGCGAAGCAAAAAACACACAACAAAACAAAAAACATAATGTCAAAGCATTTAGAAGTTCACATGTCAACTCTAATGGGCTTTATTCCCAACAACAGAAGCACGTAAGAGACGTGTTATGTCGTTTATAGTACATTTCTTGTAGGAATATCACAATATTTTTACTAGGTTAACAGTGTGATGTGACATTAATTATAATAATAATTTAATTTAGTATTGGTGTGTTTGACGTGAGGGTGAAATCGCTGCAACAAAAACTTCTAGAAGCATCCTTCCTTTTTTGTTGGAAAAAGACAAAGTGTGGGGAAACAAACCCTTCCTTTATAAACTAGCTTCAAGTTTAAATCAGCATTAGCCGCAAGGACAAAGTGTTGGTTTCTCTTTCTCCTGGTCGTCTAGTCCAGTCTCTTACATCTGAGTTCTGTGTCCGTGTGAAAATAAATATGTTTCTATTTTGAACACAAATGCAGGTAATCTACAGAGTTCAGATTTTCATATAATTTTAGTTTTGCAGATAATCTGCAGCTGCCACCTGTTCCTGCTGAAAATAAAAACAGAACACCAAAAAGGATCTGCAAGGTGTTAGAACACACATACCTTCAGTACAGAGACTTAATGTTTAAGCAAAGACTGAATTTTCTGCTTGAAGCTTGCAGGAACAAGATAAGGTATAATTAATTCAAACTTTTCTGTGAAAGAAAAAGAAAATCTTGAAAAATGTAAAAGATACCAAATAACTCAGCAGCTGCATATCTGGGCTGCATAAAACAGACCTCTAAAGGTTTGAACACAGTTGACATGTCCCCCCTGTACCCCCCAAAAAATGTATGTCCATGACAGAGACATTGAAATACAAAGTTGGTCATTGATGTACAGTTTGAGTACAGAAACTTCTAAGTGCATGGATTTAGAGTTAGGCAGCAATTTTTAAGAATTCTCTTCTAGTTTCGATAAAAATGTTGAAAACAGACAAAATAGTAATTTTATTAATCAGGTGAAAATAAAGTAAATCAACAAGATAATTAGGTTTAAGAACAAGCTAGTGGTAAAGAAAAATGTAAGAAATGACTAAATCTTTTCAAATCAATGTAATAGCCAGTTCAAGAATATTTTTTTTCTAATCAGAGTGTAGTAGAAGATTTATTTTAACTGACAAGTTTTGACTAAATACTGTAGCCTTCCTCAGAGCTGTGCTGATGTTGGCAGTGTCACTTCCTTCTCCTTTATCTGCGGGCAGGAGAAAACGATGTCGCCCTCTGCAGCCTGCGCCCTCCTAGTCGATGACTCAGTCCCATGAGTGTTCTAACGTATGGACCACATCATCTCTGTTCATGGTTCTGTGTCCACGTGTCCTCATTTCTATAGCTTCTTTAACTCATCTTTTGTATTTTTGTTGTTCTGTGTTTATGATTCTTGTTTTGTCCCAGTCCCAGTACATGGTTTTCTCTTGTGCAGTTCTCTGTTTTGGCTGATTTCTTTATTTATTTTCTGTTCCTTGTTTTGCTGCTCTTGTGTATCTTCGGCTTGTTTCTTTCTGGCACATCTTTCTATGTTCTATTGTTCGTGTGTTGAGTTGGCGTCCGGTTTCTCCTGTGTATGTTTCATAGCAGAGTCTGCATGGGATTTCATAAATGACTCCACGCTTGTGTCCTGCTGATGTCTTGTCATTTGTGTATACTAGGGGGGGGGGGGGGGGGTCCACAAGAATAAACAATCAATGATGAGCAAGAGTCTGCTTTTCTAGACCTGCAGAAGGAGAAAAACAACACACAACAATACAACAGCAGCAAGCTATCACTGCGTCAACCTGATGAAGAAATATAAAATCAATATTGTTTTACTGAACTATGACACAATAATAAATCACAGTGCATTTAGTGCCAACCACAGCCTTAAGACCTGTGTTGAACGTGCCCAAGTCCATACTTATGAGAGCACCATGTGAGCACCTGTGTGTTTACACGCGCTTGTTTATGTAAGGTTTCTCTATAGGAGCGTCTAATAGAGAGTGTGAGGGGCCACACTAGTCTTTTTCAACAGTTGTGTATGGTTTTGTTGGTGTGTTTATGTTGTGCTTTTTCATTGCTGCTATTATTTTTTTCTGTTATGCCTTTGATGTGGAAGAGTTATCACTGGTTTTGCTTCTTGTTTTTCTGGATTTCTGGTTCTTTGTTTTGGTTGGTCTTCTCTTTCTGTTGTTGTTTGTTATTTTCCTTTGTTTATTGCCTATATTGGGTATCCGCAGGTCTTTAAAGCATTTTGTAAATGTTGGTCCTCTTGTTTACGGTCTCGTTCTTCTGTTATTATGTTTGCTCGGTGGTATAATGTTCTGATTACTGCCATTTTATGTGTGGTAGGGTATTCTGATGTCCATAAATGTTGGTCTGTGTGTGTTGGTTTCCTGTATGTGTTTATGTTCAAGGTCCCATCTTTTTGTTTATTTTCATGGCCATGAATGCTATGCTGCTTTCTATTTCTTCCTCATATGTGAATTAGATGTTGTTTGTGTCGTCTATGTTGTTCAGCTGTTCTGTTTGTCCTCCTGGTATGATCTTCAGTATGTCATCTATGCTGATGGCTGACCCATGGCAAAGCCTTTCAGTTGTTTGTATATTGTTCCATCATTTGTTAAGTATGTGGAGTTTTCTACCAGTTTTATCAGCTGTACTGTTGTCTGCTGTGAGGTTTGTTCCTCTGTGTAGAGTTTTCTCCTGTCTGATTCTGTTTACTACTATGTCGATGGTTTTCTGGGTTGGTGTTTTTGTGAACAGGGATGTAACATCGTGTGAGATTAGTATGTCGTTGTCTTCTGTTGTAATCGTTTTTAGATATTTAGCCAGTTCTGTGCTGTTTTTGCGATGTTGCTCTGTGTTACCTAATAGTGGGATGATGATTGTACTGATTTATTTAGCCATATTGCATGTCGGTGTACCTATGCTGTCTACTATTGGTCTAAGCGGGGTGTTCTGTTCTATAGATCCCTGGGATTATGTTTGTTGTCGGAATCCAGTGTTTGTACATTTTTTTCAGTTATTTTACCTTTTTCTTGTTGTGGTTTCAGTAATTTGTTAATATTTTTGTTTTCGAGCGTCTGTTTCATCTGTTGTTTGTATTTTTCTTTGTCCATTACCACTGTAGTTCTCCCTTTATCTGCCGGTTGAATAATTATGTGTTCATTTTTGACTGGTGCTGTCATGGCTGTTCTTTCTTCTTTTGTAATGTTGCTGTGTTGTATCTTGCTGCTCTTTAATATCCCAACATTATTTCTATTTACCTGTGACCTGTTGACATGCCATTTCTGTTGCAACAATACATTTATCGTGGTATGTTTTTTGGTGTTATTGCAAAGTCAAAACCTTTTTTTAATATGCTTTCTTCTGCTTCTGTTAGTTTGTGTTATGAAAGATTACATAGACATGAGCTTTGTGTTGTGTTTGTTTAACTTTAGTAAATGATTTTCATCTGTCCTTTAATTTGTTCCTCTACTTTCTCATCTAATTTGTAAATCCTTTTTAGGTCCAGGGGTCTTTTTTCCTGTTCGTTTTCCACTTGTTTCTGTTTGGTCTTGATGCTTCTTATCCTTATACAGAAAATGTGCAATCATCACAAGCCACCACCAGGCCAGCAGCAGCCTACAAGCCACCACCAGGCCAGCAGCAGCCTACAAACCACCACCAGGCCAGCAGCAGCCTACAAGCCACCACCAGGCCAGCAGCAGCCTACAAACCACCACCAGGCCAGCAGCAGCCTACCAAACCACCACCAGGCCAGCAGCAGCTACCAAACCACCACCAGGCCAGCAGCAGCCTACAAACCACCACCAGGCCAGCAGCAGCCTACCAAACCACCACCAGGCCAGCAGCAGCTACCAAACCACCACCAGGCCAGCAGCAGCTACCAAACCACCACCAGGCCAGCAGCAGCTACCAAGCCACCACCAGGCCAGCAGCAGCCTACAAACCACCACCAGGCCAGCAGCAGCCTACAAGCCACCACCAGGCCAGCAGCAGCTACCAAACCACCACCAGGCCAGCAGCAGCTAACAAACTACCACCAGGCCAGCAGCAGCTACCAAACCACCACCAGGCCAGCAGCAGCCTACAAACCACCACCAGGCCAGCAGCAGCTACCAAGCCACCACCAGGCCAGCAGCAGCCAACAAACCACCACCAGGCCAGCAGCAGCCAACAAACCACCACCAGGCCAGCAGCAGCCAACAAACCACCACCAGGCCAGCAGCAGCCAACAAACCACCACCAGGCCAGCAGCAGCTACCAGGCCACCACCAGACGATTCTGGAATATACCATAGGCCAATAGGCCCGGAAGCCCAGGTTTTACTAAACACTAATTGCTAAAAGGGAAAAAATACCAGCAACCAGCATCTGGGAAAGTCACAGGCTACAGGCATCAACTCAGGAAGCTGGGCTAAAGGATTCAACGTCAGCAATTAGCAACTGGGTGAGTCATTGGCTACAGGCCTCAACACAAGCTACCAAGAAACTGGTTTAACTGCTGATAGTAACAGTTTTTCAAGATGGGACCAAAGATGATTAATAATGACGAAGTGGATGAAATTAAAAAAATCACTTGACTTTCTGGCTGAAAAACTTACAACAGTCAGGCAACAACAGAAAAATATTATGGATTTGGTACAAGAAGTAAAAAACCTGAAACAGCAAAATGCTGAGAAGGACAAACAAATCTATATTTTGCAAAAACGAGTGGATGAACTAGAGCAATATTCAAGAATAAATGATGTTGTCATTACAGGAGTTGATATAAAACCTAGATCATATGCTCGAGCAGTAGCAAATAATAATGGGGAGGAACCAACTGATACAGATATGAATCATGTGGAAAGGCAGATGACAACTTTCTTTCACCCACAGGGTATTGAAATCAGTGAGAACAACATTGAAGCATGTCATGTTTTATCAAGTAGGAATACGAAGGGAAAAGCGTCTGTGTTAATGAGATTTGTGAGCAGAAAGATGAAAAATTCACTCCTTAAGCAGGCAAAAAAGTTGAAAGGAACTGAGGTCTATGTAAATGAGCATCTGACAAAGTATAATGCAGAAATTGCAAAGAAAGCCTGTTTTCTGAGGAGGCAGAAAAAGATCCAGGGTACCTGGACTGCAAATTGTAAAATTTTTGTTAAATTGAATGGAACTCCAGAAGAAGCAAAGATACTGGTGATTAAATGTTTAGAAGATTTGGATCAATTTCAGTAAAAGAGATGATGGGATAGAGGAATGGAATGTGTAGATTAAAATATGAGGAAAATGAAATTTCATTTAGGACTTGATCTTTCAATGATATTTGGATTTTGAACCATGATTAGTGTGAGGGAGATTAGAAATTTACAATTAACAGGATGACAAATGAACTACATATTGACACAAATATAGGCTGTAAAGATAGGTTTTGGGACTTTGACAGTAATATTGATCCTGATTACAATTTCTTTAATAATGAAATACATGAATGTAATTATTACAATGAAGAACAATTCAATATAAAGATGAAGTCAGAAAATAGTTTGACAATGGCTCATTTCAATAGCAGAAGCTTATATGCAAATTTTGACACCATCAAGGAATATATAGCACAATTCAAGAAACCATTTACTGTTATTGCCATATCAGAGACATGGATAACACATAAAAAGGAAGGAAATTTTGAATTGTATGGATATGACTTTATCCACCAAGACAGAATAAGAAAAAAAAAAAGGAGGAGGGGTGGCACTTTATATTGACAAAAATCTTAATTACAAAAAAGCAGAAATGATGACGACTACTATTGAGGGAGTGATGGAATGTGTAACTGTAGAAATAAGCATGAAAAAAAAGAAGAACATATTAGTAAGCTGTATATATAGAACACCAGGCTCTAAGATTGAAACATTTAAGAATAAAATGGAGGAGATGTTTACAAATTTGTACCAGAAGGGAGTATTTATTTGTGGAGATTTCAATACAGACTTGCTAAATCCAAATAAAAACAAAAGCACAGAGGAATTTATTGATATAATGTACAGTCTAGGTTTATTTCCATTGATAACCAGACCGACTAGAATAACATTACACTGCACTACTTTAATAGATAATATATTCACTAATATAACGGAAGAAAAGGTGGAAAGTGGGTTATTAATAAGCGATATGATTGACCATCTACCGGTTTTTGCTTCTTATGACTGTCATTACAAAAATGCAACAGAAGAAACTAACTATATGTATAAAAGAATGAAAACAGAACAGAGGTTAAATAGTCTTAAAAATGATCTATTAGAACAAGATTGGCATATTGTTTATGAAAAAAATGAAGTAGACCAAGCATATGATACCTTTTTAAATATATTTAAAAGTCAATTTGACAGAAACTGTCCAGTTATCAAAAATATTCAGAGGAATAAGTATAAAGAAAAACCGTGGATGACAAAAGGACTACAAAATGCATGCAATAAGAAAAACACACTTTACCGAGAATTCATAAAAAACAGAACTACAGAAGCAGAACAAAAGTACAAAAGATATAAAAACAAACTCATAAATATAGTGAGAAGCTGTAAACGTGAATATTTTATTAAAAAGTTAGAGCACAATAGAAACAACATAAAAGGCATCTGGAAAGTATTAAATGGTGTAATTAGGAAAGAGACAGGGAATAATAACTATCTAACTAGGAATAAGATTCCTGCATGCATGCGTGCCTGCACAAGCATACACAGAGTGACACATGTCAAAATGCCATTTTGAGAGTGAGCAGATTTTCTACTTTCAGTAAAGTCTTATTTTTAAAAGGCACACTGTAAAAGCACAATTACCAAAAATTCAGAATATACACATGAAAACTATTGTATGGAATCTCTAAATAACACACAAACCATTTTTTGCAAAATATGTATTATAATGGACAGTCAGAGGTAAAGAAATACAGCAGAATCATTTAATTTAAATGCAGTGTCAGTCATTGCCCTGCTATATATGGAGAAAATACGCCATCTAGTGGAAAACAGTAAAAATTAAACATTGAATGTTTGACTGGTCTGGGAACACAGACAGAATAATATATTTTTTAAATTATGCTAATATTTATGCTTATTATAAAAATATGATTTACATGGAAGTCAATGGCGCAAAAAAATGCAGAAAGATGCTTAACGCTACAAAAAAATTCTGCGTTACAATAAAGGGAGTTGAAGATTTTTTCTAACTATTTTTAGTAATTCCTTCAAAAATACACATCCTCCCCAAAAATTAGATAAATTGCATTAACATAGCCAAAGTTATTCACAAAATACACATGTCAGCACAAAAAATGCTTTAATGTTGGGTAAGGGATATAACAGATATAAATTCATACACCAACTTGCTTGGTCTATGTTAATCAAAAGATTATAATATTTATTTTTAAAGATTTAATTTAATAGCAAAAGTTTTTTGTTCATTCAGAAGATCTAAAGATCTTTGCTTGTTCAGTGATCAATATACACCCACTCTGTGTTTATTTCAAGAAAGAGTCAAGTATAAAAAGGTTCAGAAATTTATTACAAAACTATTTAAACATGACAATTTAAAAGACAATTGATAAAAGCTTTGATATTACAAACAACCCTGTGTTTGGATGAATCTAAGGTGAAGTGTGTTTTGTTTGCGGGTGAAGCAATGTCTCAGAACGTGTATCTTGGAGAGAGGACGCGTTCTGGGTGAAAAAGTATTTGGTTTTCTCAATAAGCTAAGTTGTTCTTATTAAAGAGCATTCAGACGTAATCTGTGTTCTACCTCACCGTCAGGCGACCCTCGTCGTGGATCAGGACGTCAGAGGAGGATGTTGAACAGCCTCAGGGTACTGGGTCCGGTAGGGAAGACCGATGGTACCGACTCGTTCTGGTCCTAGAGATGCCGCAGGCACACAGGTGGAATTGGTTTGCGTCTGCAGATTCTTAAGGAATCTCGTAGCATCAGCTTTGTTCTGCAGGTGTCGTTTTGTTGTGTCGGAGTAATTCCTGCCAGCGTGACAGAAATCGCTTTGTTTGGTTAAAGAGTGTTGGGCGGCCGTCCCAACCTTCTCTACAACTCAGTCGCAAATGACGAGAGTTCTGTTTTAAAAGATGGCTATTATCATTTCTAACGAATCAGGTTTTGACATGTAGAAGGAAGATTTAACAAACCCTCAGAAACACGCCTCCCTGAAGATAGAAGGTTCTGGTGTTATGGGAGAAGTCATGTGATTGCAGTTAGCTTTAACTTAGTCACTGTGACCTGTGTTTCTGTGTATAAGTGCACATGATTCTTGTCATAGTTAAACATTACTGATTATCATAAATAATTATTAACCAAAGAACAACAATTCATTTCAGTAATCAAACACAATTATAATGAACCTTGATGATTAGCAGTAAAGAGAGTTAAATAAATGATTATTTTAAATCTTGAAATGTCCTCTTCTTGCTGTGGATCGAACAGCAGTCAGATAAGCAGACAGCTGCATAGATTAAAGGAGTGATAGCAGACTAAGTCTCCTGTGAAGGACTCTATTGCAGACTGGAGTAGTAGCCAGGGCAAGGTGACCCAGGCTGTGTATCTGACCTGTGAGTCTTAAAACCAGGCCATTACGTGACGTTACATAGCGCTCTGGTTCACTCGGTAGGATGTCAGAACTTTCCCACAAGTTGGACTGTCTTGATCAGATTTTCGTGGACAAATGAGCGTGCTGCCTGTTAAAGGTTGGTTTATGCTTGACGCGTCCGCGAGGTCCGCACGGCTCCGCGCGGAAAAGTTGCGTCATTTTGCGTCATTTTAACAACCACGCCCCTCCACCGCGTCTCCGCACGGCCCAAGATTTCCGCAACGCGCACCTCGGAAAATTTCTAACCACGCGGACGGTCGGACGCGGAAAAACATGGCGGACCGGCACGGCAGAGGTTCGTAAATACAGACATTTGTATGATTCAGCTCTCAGAGATCACCGTGATCAACATGTTGTTAATAATTCTTGGAGAGAAATAGCTCGCACTGTCGGAAAAGACGAGAACGCTGTTAAAAATTCTGAAATACCATGTTGTAAACAGTGATTTCTACTTCTACTATGGTGTAGTGTTGGATGCATGCTGTAGAGCTCCATGCTGCCCCGTTCAGTTTGGGAGAATATTGGCTCACCGCAGAAACGAGCCGCACAAACCATAAACGCTGCGAGTTGTGAAGCGCGTTCCAGCCGCGAGCCGCATCACCGCGTGGAAAGTGAATGCGTCAAGCATAAACCAAGCTTAAGTGTGTCATGTAGCCAATCAGAAAGTGAGGTGACGCAAGCGTGCAGTAAGTCCCTGCTTCGGCATGTTTGTCTGGTATGATTAATTTTGCTACATTTCCTGGCTGGGGAATGTTCGTGAGTGAAATGTATTTGTGTGTAGTTGTTTTTCAAGTTAAAGTACACCACACACTGTAGGTCCAAAGCTGGTACATGCATGATATTTTTCTCCCCATGTGTGTGTGGTCTTCCATGCTTTGAAAATTGTCCCACTGAATAAAAGTCCTGTGTGAACCCAGCTTCAGGCATTGAGCAACAAAAAAGGTTTTACTTCTTATCAAAAGTTCAGAGTTTCAGAACATTTGAGGGCTGTCTTCAAAGGTTAAGGCACTCATGGGAAACATCACCTCCTTTAGAAGGTTCAGGCTGTAACAAGCAGCATCTAGGGCTAACAAAGTGTGCTGAGTTGGAGCAGATGCAACGTTGATTAAACACGGCTTTGGGAGCCAGATTAATCTCAAAAGACACTTAAGAGTTTTTAAATGTTCCTAAATAAAACCAGAACTCTGCGCCCTTCACCGCTGTCTCAGTTCATCATCATTTGGGTTAGGTATCTTCTCAGTGGCACTTTGACACATTGCTAATTAAAGGGCATGTAATCAAAACATCGTAACACTCGGGCCAGAACAAAATTAACAACTTTATTTCATCCATTAATTCTCTTTCATGTAATAAAGTACTTTGCCTTCAATGGAACCCATAGTCTACAAAAGGCTGTGTTTAATATTAATCTCTTTCCAATTAATTTGAATCTGTTTTGTTATGCAGTTTTGCATGATTAGGTTCTGAGATTAACTGCTGTTACATTTATTCAGTTAAAAAAATATTACCTGTCAAAGTGATTGAATGAGTTGATCTTATCAGCAACCTTTTGAATATTGTGGGAAGATATCATCAGTGGACTGATGGAGTGGTTTTTCTCTGACTACCTTCTCAGTGAACGTAGTGGAATATTGCCTGGACTATTAAATCCAATAAATTTTAACTCCTGTCTAGATACATGTAATCTGTAATCATGGGCTTACCTATTGGCGATGGAGCTTAAATCCACAAGGACGCTTTAAATCTTTAAGTTGGAGCCCATCCATAACTACAGCCTTGTTTCATGTGGATGTGGATGACGACAGGATGGAGGGATAGATCTATATGTGTGATGCTGTTTTAAGCAGAGTGTGGGCTTGGTGTATGTATGGAAGACACTTCTGGTTATTAGCCATGGCCCGACTGAGAGACGAGGATTGGAGGACATCCAATTAGCTGAAATCAAGATGATGAGCAGCCCGTCCATCTGCAGACATTCATCATGCAAACTGGGCTGTGGTTCTGCAGCCTGCATCCTCAGTCCCATTAGGAAATCCTCCATCAGTTATATTTCTTACATCCTGGATGGAAAGATCAATGAAACGAGGTGGACTTGTTGCCAGTAGTGTGTCCGATAAAGGACATCTCAACATTAGTGGGGAGGGATTTTCCTGAGGGTTGAGCGCACAGCTGATGAGTCACTTCCTACAAGTTATTTATTGATCGGCTGTAGGCGATTATCTCTGTGCAAGTTGGGTGTACCATCACAACGTCCTCTTGGCCTTTTGCTGCAGAAACGATGAACTTTTGAGTCTTTCAGAAGATTCTGTTATCATTGTCTGACCTCCCGGTCGACTACCTCACAGGTTTTATTGCTTTGTCTGTTGGGCAAATACACGTCAGTAGTTCCGTTCTAAATTGGTTTTGTGTTTGCTTGAGATAACATTTTCCTCTGGCCGACGTGGATAGTGAATTCATTTCAGTTCCGAGCACACGCTTTTTTCTCTTTTTCAGAGGAACATATCTATGTTTGTGTATGTGCATACAAAAGAAAACACATTGAAATTCCGCATGAACAGCCACTCAGAGCACAATTACCACAGTCTGCTCAGTTCCACTCTGAGCCATTTGCACATTTCCTCTGAGATAAGTCTTTTATTTAAAAAAAGCAAACATGCTGAGATTAAAAAGCTGCTAACCAACACCAGAGGAAAAGGATGTGCATTCTGTGGTTTATTTTAATTCCAACAATAATATTTATCGTTGCTCTTCTGTCATTGCGAGATGTTTCTGAATATCATTAAGCCAGTACCTCACTGGGCTGTGAGTGTTCATGATTCCAAACAGTCTTGAATTTTGTTCTCAAAGGTTTCTTTGCATTCCTACGTGATCTCCCTTTATGTTTGTGTGTTCAAAACATCTGCAGAACAAATAATCTCTCTAAGTAGTCACAAAGGCAGAAAAACATGAGACAGCGTTGGGAGGGGTTAATAACCAAATATAAAAAGGAGTGACAAAACTGCAGCAACACATGCGTTACTTTTTTGTACTAACATCAAACACGGCATGAAACTCAGATATGCAGTATATATGCAATGTTTAAATAGATAGTTTTACTTAACAGTTCTGTATGATTTCAAATGAGTTTACCAGTTTTAACTCGTCAAAAGCTACAGCTGGAGGTGCTGGGTTAAATGTTGCTCAGAAGTTGATGTTGTCGTCAAAAAACCTAGCAGGACTTAAAACTCAGAAAAATATATTACTTGATGATGATGATGATGATGACGATGATAACTGTGACAATGATGGTGGTGATGACAATGATATATCAATCATAATGATGACAATAATGATGATGGTGATGATATTGCATCATCCTAACAGAATGAAAGTCAGTTCCACTCCTTCAGGAGGAAGAAGAACCACTGATGGAGGACCAAGAGAGATGAATGAGTGATGGGAGTTTCTGGTCTTCGACTTGAACCAAGCAGGGAGGTTTCCCTTTGCAGGTAGAGAAGACAATGATTGGCAGGAAAGAATTGGACAGGTGAGTGACTAAAAAACATAAAGGGAGCAGAGATGGAGGTATATGTGGAGAGAAGTTAGCAATACTCTGTGAGGAGAAGTAAAGATGGGTGAGCTAAAGTTGTGCAAACAGATAGAAAATTAAACATTTATCTTTTCATATTTTACTCTTTTGCCTCACAAGTGGTTGTACACGGCAGGATTTTTCTCTCAGTTCTCATTGTGGCATGATGTGGATGCAGGAACAGAGCTGGCAGCATGTGGATGTGAGATAGAGCCGTAACACTGCTCAACCTTAGACAGATCCAGGAGAGAAATAGTCTCAGGCACACAAGCCCAAATGAAGGCTGAGTCAAAGAAATGCATAATGTGTTGATGTGATCTAACTAATTATCTAAAAATGAATAATATACATGTTTTTCATGCTTTATAATGACATGCAAAAGATTTTGGCTACTGCAGCATCTTAGTGGGGGCTGGCAGGCAGAAATGAGAGGGAACATGAGCTGAGGAGAAGTGGTCTGCTTTAGATTACCAGCAGATACACATTTAACACTACAGACAATGTTTTTGTGTCTGATTTGAACCTGTTTAGGAAATTATGTTGGCACACAACTGCAGGTAAATGCACGGTGGTGCGAAGAGAGGAGAAAGCAACATAGTATCTGTTGATAAGAGGACATAGTAGATTGTAGGAGCTGCATGACTTAATTTTTTTTAAAGTCGACTGTCAAGTTATGAAAATCGAGTCGACTTTGACTAGTTGTTGATGACGTCATACACCTGAAGCGGCGGCGGCGGGGGGGGGGGGGGGTGTGTGTGTGGGGGTGTGTGTGTGTGTGTCGGTTGCATCTACCGACAGCAAAAACAGCGGGGTGCGCGCCGGCCGCACCGGTGAGGTGCATCACCGAAGGACAAGGTGATGCGCCCTGCTCCACAGTAGCGAAACGCATCAGGCGCAAATAAAAGACAGAAAACATAAAAGGAAATGAGCCGACATGAACGATCGTGTGTTAAATTAGTTTTTGAGGTGGTGACCCCTAATTTGATAATGTTGCTGTGGCCGTGCTCAGGATGCAGAGGTCTGGAGCGCGTCAACAATCAGAGCTTTGCATGCGCAAGCTGGTTAAGATTACGATGGGGGTGAGGGGGAGGTTAAATTGCAAGAGGGTAAAGGTCACAATTTGGTTAAATGTCCGTTTTACGGCGGGTGTCAGTACCGACGCTCTGGCACAGCGCGTTGCCTCCCGACGCGCAGGAGCTTGTCACCTGCTGACAGCAGGCTGCTGTCTTTGAGGACTGCATCTTGCCGGTCTTTATCACGTGACAGCGACTAGTCGATGACAGACATAAAAAGTCACTACAGAGCAGTGAAGTTGACTAGTCGACTAGTTCATACAACCCCTAGTAGATTGAGATTTTTTATATCATAAAAAAGTCTTGAAGCAAGCAGGCACCAACCAAATCCAGTTACATTGATTTAAATTTTGATTCCAGCCAGAAATTTAAATTAATTAGAAGAAAAAAAATCTGTGATCCAAAGAGTAATCTGAAATAGGCAATGATTGAGGAAACATGCTGGTGAAAAAATCCCAATCTCGGACGGGCGAGAGGCCAAAATGTAAAGATCAGGTTGGAAACTTGGCAAGGAGTGCAACATTGGGCCCTGTCTGCAGCTGGTCAGCGGAAACGGTTTTGTTGACGTTTGCTTTTCTGCTTTATTTTGTGAACCAAATTTCTATCACTTTGTTTTTAAAAATAAAACATGCTTCCTAAATAAAACTGAAGACCTGGAGTCTGAATGTGTGATGTTGCTCAAATATTCTATTCAACCTGTAGAATGACAAACCAGTTAAAACAACATAAAACTTGCAGGTTTAAGGTGAAATATTATTTCTTTCATTTTAGGAATGAAAAGAAAAAATACTGATGTTGACATTTTTTCCTTTTAAAAATCTAAACTTTTTAGCTGTTTTTGTGATTTTGGTGATTTTACTAGTTCATAAAAAGTTCATCCTGTCACTTTTACCTTGAAAGTTTGAAACTCTTGCCAGTGACAAACTCTAAAAGACATAAACATCTTTATTGTCCAGTAGTGTCAGGAAATCTGAGCTTAACCGCGTATCCTTTGTTGGCATAAATGAAAAGACATTTCTGAAAAGTGGACGTTAGAAATGCTCCCAGCCCAGCTGATAAATCAGCAGCACTTTTTCAGCCATTGTTCTCATAGTTTCCTGCTCTCTTCTACAAAATCCGCTCTGTCATCCAGTCATCTGGCACCTTAGCTATTATTCTTTTTTTAATGTGTCACTGTGGCCGCCATCTCTCTTACTAAATGCTTTTAACCCTGAGTGCTGACACTAACAGAGATGGAGCCTGACAGCTCAGCGGAGCTTCCAGCTCTGAATGGCTGACTTTGTGTGAACAAAAGCACGATTTTGTGTGAAAGTTTGTGCCTGCACATGCGGGTTTTATGTTTCAGGTTGTGTGGTTAAAGGAAACAAGAGGGCAGCTGCAGGGTGCAGCTGCAAATCATGTGCATCTGGTTGAGCTGCCAGTGAATGTCTGAGTGTGAGACATTAAGGATCAGACAGTATGATCCAGAGTATCTACATGCTGCGAGCAAACTAGCTAAATAAATCATGTTTGTATGCTGTGCAGCATTAAAAAAGGATGCAGAGGCTGTTAATAAAATATCAATGATTGTGACCTTGAGTGTGTCCATGCCCAGAGCAAACGAATTCACAGCTCCTGATGGGGGCAAAGAAAACAGCTAAAGCAGGATGTGTTGTAGTGATGTCAAACTTCATGGAAAATCCTGGAAATACATAAATAAATCAAGAAATATTGAAATTTTAGTAATGTTTAACACCACTGACAGCATTTATCATTAGAAAACTGAAACATTTAAATGAACATTATTCACACTTGTAAAATGTCCCACTCAGGCCGTTGAATCAATAATCCTCCTTCAGTTACGCGCTATGAAGCCATTGTGTGAACTGTAAAATATCAGAGTGTTTGCATGCATGCTTTGTTCTGCACGCTGCAGGATGTTCAATATTTGGCACGTGCTGCTTCAGCGCCACCGAGAGAGGCTGATCCTGTGCCAAGGAGGACAACCGTAAACAATCAGGACTTCTGCTTCAGAACAAATTAAAGCTGGTCTAAATCCAGACAGATGACCAGTAGCAGTACATTTACAAACAAGGAGAAAGTTTGAAATTAATTTAGAAAAGCACAGATAAAATTTTATGTAAGACCCTGGGCCTTTTTGTGAGAAATCTGCTTAAAAATGACAGGTCCACACTTAAATATATTTCTTTAACCACAAGGTATCTTTGACTGATTTTGGTCTCATTTTAAAGGGAACTCTGGTGGGATTTGTTAAAATTTGTAAATGTTAGTGTATGTGTTACTGATAAAGTGTACATGAACATAGAACATTGTAGAAAAGTAGATTTTTTTTCCTTTTACGCCTGAAAAAAACAAAAACGTGATTTCAGGACAAATAGCTCTTTGGAAAAACGCAGTAGTAGCGTCAAACCTCCAAAAATGACAATAATCCTACATTTTGACAGTAGCTTTACAAAGTTTGAGTTTGATAAAGATGTGAAGAACAATTTCACAGATGCTTATGTAGCCTCCAGAAATGGTCAGTTTTTCATCTACAGTGTGATCTCTTCAGTATCTGGTCATATGGAGACATAAGTCTCAACTGGTGCCTTTAATCTGCAAGAAAGATACTGTTGCTTGACCAAGGTCTTTCTCCTCTTATCTAAGACTGCTTTGCTTCACAGAACAAGAAGGATGAACTTTCATAATTAGATCATATAATGAAATGAACTTTCATAAGACTGAACCATTATAAATAATGAAGTGTTAAAATAATGATGAAATGGAATGAACAATACGGTTAAATGGAATGTTTTGATTAATCTGTGCTTAGATTAATAAGGATGAAATGAAACATATGACCCATATATTTAGTCAGCGTACGTGACTGGACAAGACACACTCACCATATCTCCATGACGCAAGTTAAAGTTAACATCACTGCACGTAGATAGTTTCTTATCCACAAAATCTGAGGGAGGTGTGTATCTGGGGTTTGTTGGCAAAACCCCTGCACATGGCTATTACGTCCCTCAGCTCGCTAGGAGAGATGTGTAATAGGGAGTAAAAGATGTTGTGTGTAGGTTTAATAACAGAGTAAATGTGTCTCCAACAAAGGATTTTATTACAGTTTTTCTCTAGTGTTTACACACATTTCCTGAAAGCATGCCTCATATTCTCAGAACTCTACACACAAATTCAAAAAAACACACACAATGGGCAAAACCCCTCACTTAACCTGCAAAATTAAACTTCACAATCAAAACAATGTTATTGCTCCTCAAAATGTGATTTTGTTGTCAAATGACACACATAAACGATCATATGAATAGACATTTATAAGAACCAGCAGAAAATGTATGTGCTCAGTGTTAAACACTATGATGAATGGAAAACACGTCTTCTCCATTCATCATAATGACTAAAGCCTTTTTGGTTCAGTGTTACACCTCCTACAGACAGTATATACATGCATGTGTTGTTATTTCAGAATATTGTTTTTACACTCTGAACACACAAATACATGGTAGAAATTTTTATTTTCCCCACAAAACATTGTACACAATGTTTATCCCATTCCCAACCAACACAAAGTTGCACACAAACTACATACAACAGAAGAATTTACTGTATACACTTACAGTAAAAAGAAAACTATGCTGCGTCCTCTCTTCTGTTGCGGTCTGGCCATAACGCCTCATCCACATCACAAGCAATGTCCCTGGCCAAGCAGCGGGGGAAATATCTCCCAGCATGGCGATTCCAGCCATGAAAAGAATCAGCTGCTATATCTCCACATGCGTCCTCCATAGCTTGGAGAAGAGGTATACAGGTTTGTGGCTGTCGTCATACACCTTCCATCTCCGGGCAGAAAAAAAATCCTCAATGGGATTGAGGAATGGAGAATATGGAGGGAGATAAACAACTAAAAAGCGTGGGTGGCCAGTGAACCAGTTATGAACCACAGCAGCCCCGTGGAAACTTACGTTGTCCCAAATGACAACGTACCTGGGCTGTTCTGGACCATCTACCTGATCTGGTGGAATGAGTGTGTTGTGTAGGGTGTCCAGGAATGTGATCAGATGGGCGGAGTTGTAGGGGCCAAGAGTAGCATGGTGATGGATGATGCCATGGTAGCCAAGTGCTGCACACATTGTGATGTTCCCTCCACGCTGGCCAGGGACTTCAACAATGGCACGCTGGCCAATGATATTCCTTCCCCTCTTTCGTCTTTTTGTGAGGTTGAATCCAACCTCATCAATGAAGATGAACTGGTGCTCCGCTGCAGCTGCCTCTAGCTCAAGGACTCTCTGAAACACACATGACAATATCAGAAATAAACATGGAGTGGTCACTATTGTGAAGCACAATCATTATGATTACAATATTGAAATATGTATAATTTCCTGTACACAGTGTTGAGTGTATGCATCAATTGTGGCACTCACTTGCACATAGTTATATCGCAATTCTTTGACTCTTTCTGAGTTTCGTTCAAATGGCACCTGTAGACCTGCTTCATCCTGAGATGATATCTGCACAAGACACGGTCCAGTGTTGATAGGCTGACGCTATCAATATTTTGAAACATGTCGTTTTCTATAATTTATCTTTGTATTTGCCGTAATGTTATGGCATTGTTTTCTAGGACCATGTTGAGGATTTCAGTTTCCTGTTCAGGAGACTGAAGACGTTCCCGACCTGCTCGTGTTGGTAATCTTTCAGTTCTGACAAACAAATAGTAAAATACTGTGAATACAAAGTAGGTATACATTTCCTTAATACTGGAAACATACTTTACAGTATTTTTACTGTCCAACAAAACCATCCACAGGCAATACTACTAGTATACTCACTGAATACTGATTGTATTGATATGCAGTACTGCCATTTTCTATTGAGAGAAGATTTCTTACCTATTCTCATTTTGGAAGGTCCAGATGATGGATGCTACAGTGTACCTGCTTAAATTTGGCTGTACTCTTTGCCCAGCCTCCCTCATTGTAAGACCATGGTTGACCACATGATCAACCAAAGTGGCTCGGATCTCATCAGAGATTACGGTCCTTGGTCTTCCTTGTCCTCGTCCTCCCCATCCTCCTCCTCTTACTCTCACTCCTCTGGCTCTGCCTCGGTTTCCAATGTTGGCATCCATTGCTCCAACACAGAAGAGCTCGCCTGTTGCCCTTTTATGCTAAAGCTCTGATTGCTGATTGTAAAACTGTGATGGGTGTTTGTCCTTGTGATGAGTCAGTGTGCATATTTGAATAGCAGTGTGTTCCTTGTGAAAACAAGATATTTTCTGCATGAAAATTGTGCCAACAGCAGAGAATTGTGTGTAGTGTTTTGAGAAAAGCGTGTTTTAGATTTGCAATTTGAGTGCAAAGCAGGAATTGTGCTGGTAGTTTAGCAGAATTGGTGAAGGGGGTTGGTGACTTGGTTACATGTTGTGGTACTTGTGTCTCAAGTACCAGAAAATGTGTGTACACAATTGAGAAAAACTGTAAACAAACACAAAGAACCGCTATATACAAAAGTTAAAAGGCTAACAAAAAGCGCCAAGCCAAAAAGGCTGGGAGGAGGGGAACTTACTAACTAACTAACTAACTGAAATATTCACTATTCACAATGCACTAAACTAACGAGAGCCGTCCTGTTAAGCAGAGACGCTCGGGGGAAATCCAAAAGCGGAGTCGAAGGCCAGTCCAAAGTCGAAGTTTACCAGAAATCCTAACGAACGAGAGTCAAAATCACCAAAGTACCACTAAACAAATCACACGCGCACAGAGAAGAAAGAAGCCTGAACACCTTCGTGCCCACACTTCCCTGTACCTTCTCCCAGACTTTAGGGCAGGAGAGCAGCTTTTAACAGCTGTTCAGGGATTACCGGTGATTGTAAACAGCTGGGCACCGGGAGACGGGCAAGGCTGAAGCCACTGAGGCCATCTTGTGGCCAAAAAGGGGTAAGGCACGTAACAATGGCAAATTCTGATTTGTCAGTAAACCTAAATATGGCAATTATTAAAACAGAATCACTTCCTGAGTGATTCAGTTGGGCATAACTCTGACTGGCCATCGAAGGAAACCTCTTCTCCCATCGCATCTTTTGACAAGCTTTCAAAACCTATTGCACGCTATAACTGGCCGCAGATGGTTCCTTCAGAATAAAGCTGAACCAGCTCCGACTCCTTAAGAGTCTTCCATAGACGCAAATAACTACCTGTCGTGACCTGGAGACATCTTGAGACCGGTCTAGTGGTGCTGCGGCTTCTCCTACGGACTTCGGTACCTCTGCGGTCCACAGACTTCCTGACATTCCGGATCTACAGCGGGGGTCTCCGAAAGGGTACGTAGACTTGACAGATTGCGTCTGATGTGGTTTTATAAATCATCACTTATAGTTTATAGCAGACCAAATTCACTCCCACTCAGAACTCAGTTTCTCAAGATACGAAGGTTCTGATAAAATCTCATTCACACATCATCACCCCTCACATTCCATCCACTTAGATTCATTCATCACATAAAGTATTTCCTAGTTGCCATGTTTTTAATTGTTTAGAAAATAAAATTCTTACTTTTTATAAACTCGACTGTCTGAATTGATACGAAGTGTCTTGCGATCCCTGAATAAACAAAGAATTCTAGTTCTTCAAATTAAACATTCAAAGACCAATCGGATTGGATTTCCATATTTAAATAGAAATTCACATCTTATTGGTCAAATGTAGTGTAGTATATTGAGCTTAAAAAGCACCCAAAATAAATACGTGTGCTAACCCTACACTTATATACAGACACTTCAGGCGAGGTCTCAAATGGCACATTTTGGCACAGTGCCATTTGCTTTTTGCCTTGTATAATAATATTTTTTAAAATTTTATGTGACTACATAGATTCTGACCAATTTAACTGCTTTTTAAAAATCATTTTTTGTACGCTGGCCTGAATCAGGGTGCGGTTGCTCGACCGCAGATGGTACAGAACTCAGCAGCCAGGTTCTTGACAGGCACTAGACGCAGGGAGCACATTACCCTTTCTGGCATTTCAGGGCAAAGTTCTATTCAAGTTCAATTCAAGTTTATTTATATAGCGCCAAATCATGACAAGATTCGTCTCAAGGCACTTCACACAGTAAACATTCCAATACAGGTCAGTTCATTATGCTAATCAGTAAAAATGTTTCCTATAAGGAACGCAGCGAATTGCATCAAGTCACTGACTAGTGTCAGTGACTTTACAGCAATCCTCATACTAAGCAAGCATTTAGCGACAGTGGAGAGGAAAACTCCCTTTTAACAGGAAGAAACCTCCAGAGGATCCTGGCTCAGTATAAGCAGCCATCCACCATCACTCACAGGGGATCGAGAAGACAGAACACACACACACACACACACACACACACACACACACACACACACACACACACACACACACACACACACACACACACACACACACACACACACACACACACACACACACACACACACACACACACACACACACACACACACACACACACACACACACACACACTCACTCACTCACTCACTCACTCACTCACTCACTCACTCACTCACTCACTCACTCTCTCTTTATGATTACTTCACTTTTCATTCTGCTGATGTCCTCATGTCTCTGCCCATTTGATGCTTTGATATTAGCTTCATAAAATCTGTTGCAACCAATCTGTCTTTCTGAATCTGATTCCTCTCATCATTTCTGCTCTTTAATCCTCCCACCATCAACACAACACAAGAACTGTGGCTTTCTTCTCTCGTCTTGTCTTTTCGTTTCCCCTCAAATCAACAGAGAGCACGTTAGGTAAGCTGAAGTGAGGTTTCTCATCTTTTTCTGTGGATGTCTGGCTGTGTGGCTTTGATGAGGTTTCCTCTAGGTGTCCTGAGATTCAGACTTTTGTCTTCTGTTTGCACAAAAGACACAAAACCTCATTATAATTCAACAGGATAGAGAGTGAATCCCAAACTGACCCTGAGCACATTGGAGTAAACATGTTGGAGGAAATCGATGTGCATCAGCTTCAGGACAACTGCTTCACCACGCAGATTCAGTTAAGGTTACCTTCTTGTTTTCTCTCTTTCTCCAGACTTTATTTTCCATTTAAATACATTTATGACTGAGATTCATTTATAAAGTTCTCTAAAACTGAACTACTTGTCATCCCAGCAAAACCATCCATACAGCACAATATCTCAATCCAAAATGACTTCCAATCTCTGGTTCCTTCAAAGGCAGTTCGAAATCTGGGTGTTGTGATTGATGAACACCTCGTTCATGCCACTTTGCGCTTATAACATACGAAAGAGACCATACCTAACACAACATGCCACCCAGCTCCTGGTGCAATCTACTGTCATCTCCCGCCTCGATTACTGCAATGCCCTTCTAACTGGTCTTCCAGCCTGTACTGTGAGACCTCTTCAAATGGTCCAGAACGCAGAGGCGCATCTAGTCTTCAATCAGCCAAAAAGAGCACACGTCACCCCTCTGTTCATTGAGCTCCATTGGCTACCGCTAGCAGCACACATCAAATTCAAATTGCTAACACTAGCATACAAAGTCCGAGATGGTACATCTA
This sequence comes from Nothobranchius furzeri, assembly GCF_043380555.1. Classification (NCBI taxonomy): domain Eukaryota; kingdom Metazoa; phylum Chordata; class Actinopteri; order Cyprinodontiformes; family Nothobranchiidae; genus Nothobranchius; species Nothobranchius furzeri. The sequence goes on along the minus strand of NC_091756.1, from coordinate 49,224,051 downwards.
CCTGAATCCTCTTGCAAAGGCTTACGTCTCGGCCCGGCCGCTCCGGTCATCACAGGATCGTCGGCTAGTAGTGCCTACACCACGCTCTGGACAATCCAGACTCTTCTCATGCATCATTCCACAAATGTGGAATGACCTTCCAAGCACTACCAGAACAGCGGCTTCCTTTTCAATTTTCAAGAAAGACCCTCCTGAAGACCCTGCTCTTCAGAGAGCATCTTCTTAACTAGCACCTTGTCTGCACCCGTCCCCCCTCTCTACTGTCCACTCCTTGTTCCGTCCTCTCCATGACTGATGTCAAGTTGTTGTTGTTATTGTTGTTGTTAGCTTCAAGGGCAACATGCCGATTATCACTTGTAAGTTGCTTTGGACAAAAGTGTCTGCTAAATACATAAACATAAACATAAAGTAAAGAAAATGTGACAGTAATTAAGATCTGTGCCTCTTAAATATTTTATAATACAGCTTTTGTTTCAGCAGCATTTTTTCATGCTTCCATGCTGTCGTTATTTTTAAAACACAGAAACAGTTTCGTTACTTGTTTTGTCGCTACGTTTCGTCTGCAGCTGCAGACTTCCTCAGGCTGACGCTGATGGTGGCGTCACTTCCTTCTCCGTTTATCCGCGGGCAGCAGAGGACGTTGTTGCCCTCTGCTGCCCGCTCTCCCCTCTCCGACGATGAACAGGGACGATGGAGTTTACACATTGGACCACACATGGGACTGCCTGAGGAAGTCTGCAGCCGCAGACGAAACATAGCGACAAAACAGGTAACGAAACTGTTTCTGTGTTTTAAAAAGAACGACAGCATGGAATTAGAACCACGACACAGCATGAACACACCTAATATTTCTTCATGCTGCTTTTAAATTACACATATTTTTCATCTTTATTAAGTTGTTTAATCTGGGCTATCCTGCATACATGCATGATGATGATGAACTTCTTTGTCATGTTGTTATTGTGTTTGTTATCCAATTTCATTTTCTTTTGTTTTTCATTATAGATATCATCCTCTGCTGCCCGATGATAAAAGGAAGTGGCACCACCAACATCCGGCGGTTTCCCTGATGTAGGCGATAGTGAAATGTCGAAACATGTCAGTAAAGGTAACAACAAACCCTTCTAACTCTGTGTAAGGAAGAACAAAAGAAAACAGACTCAGATGATTATAAAGGTTTTTAAATAAGACATTGGCAAGAAAAAGACTAGAACTGTCTGGAATCAACATAGAACTTTTTCTTCATGAACGTGAAGTTTCTTTATTTATATTACTCATTACTGATGCTTATCTGCATACCTTAAAAGCACCTGCTGCATCCTAGATGCATGAAGGATCATTATAGTGGGCCTTCGTCCCAGCAGCTGTTTAGACTCTATCACCCCTACTGCTTTTGTATTCCTGCTGCTGATTGTTATTTACAGTTTATGTTGTTATTCTACATGCCCTCATTCATATCTCATTTGTACAGTAGCTATTCATGTTCTCACTCCCCGAAAATACTCTGCTAGTCTTTTTACACAATATTATTTATTTATTTAACCCTCCCACTGTCCTGATGGGTGTGACCCCGCGAGGAAAGTTGACCATTGAGCAGGATTGATGGTTTATTCCTTGAGGTCCACGTGGCAGGGGTGAGCACCACCTCACCCCTGCCACGTGGACCTCAAGGAATAAACCATCAATCCTGCTCAATGATCAACTTTCCTCACGAGGTCACACCCATCAGGACAGTGGGAGGGTTAAAATGCAGTAAATTAAATTCTATATTTTTGAACAGGGTATTTTTGCATTCATTTTTGTTCATTGCACAGCTTTTTTATCTTAATTTTTTTTTATTATTCTGTGCTCCTGCTGTGACTGTAATTCGTTCAGTGACACCAGAAACCCCACTGAGGCATTAAGAAGATCTATTCTATTCTATTCTATTCTATTCTATTCTATTCTATTCTATCATGATAACATCCAGTTTTTTTTATGATAAATGTAAAATGTCCTTTTATGTTTCTCATCACATCACAAAACATCAATTTAAAAAATATTACTCCTTTTAATTTTACTCTTTAAAAACTGTTTCTGTGGACAGCTGCTGTCTCTGTTTGACTCATTTTGCTGTCGGGGTAGAGGATGAACCGAAGCTGTCACAAATAAGAGAACATAATCAGTGATTGTTGAGCCCAAACTAATCCTGTTGTGCTGAAGCTGGTATTGATCTATATTTCCCACCGTTAAGCACGTCCTCATTCAGGATCCAATAAAGCTCTAACCAGCGTGTTTACTGAGCAGTAACACTTCAGTAATCAGGACACTTTCATTTGTTGGTTCGGATTTAAAACATCAATATTCTTGCTTGTTTTAATTGTAAGCATTAAAGTAATGATGATTGGGTTGATTCAGAGTTTGTTTTGTTCTGAAACATAAATGTGTCTTCCTCTGCTGGAGAGGGACTAATGAAGTCCAAACCTGTCTCTATTCAATAAATACAACCAAACATGCAGACTCAAAACTCTAGAGATAACAAATTATTTCATCTAGCCAACATTAAGTGATGAATCTGTAAGAAAAACGGGAGCTGGACTTTATTTCATGTTATAAATATATATAAAACTAAGATAGAAGTGTGTGAGATGGACGTGTGAAGAGCAGTTATCCAGGAGGTGAACATTTCACATGAAGATGATTTTTATTCTCAGCATTAAGACTTGAATGAGTCACATGTTTATGCTGAGCTGTGAAAACCCCAGGAAAATCATCACCCACCCTCCATCAGTGTTATTAGACATAAATTACAGGACATTTTAGTTGTTTACTTTCAAAAGGCTAAATGTGAAAATAGTCTTCCATGCCTTTTTCATGCATTAGCCGCCGATAGAAATTAGATGGACCACTCCTCCAGACTTGTGTTATTTGTGGAGATAAAACATCAATGTTGCAGAGCAAACAGAGTCAATGGTAGAGTCTTGTTGCTTAGCCAATCAGAGACGAGATGTTAGAATATCAGGAAATAGACTCCAAATCTTGCTTTCTGAAGCTCAGCTGTGGCTCACTTCTAGTTCTGAAACAAGAGCGCCAGAGCTTTTGTCCCCATGGAGAATGACCTATGAAGCATTTATTTATAGGAGGAGATCTTTGTTGAAATCTTTTTACTTCTTTGTGTGTACGCACAAGTAGCTGTGTGACAAAAACACAAAAACATTATAATGATTGTGGGTTGAGACATCTGAATCAGAACATGAAAACATGACTCCGTGGATTTAAAGAGATGATGTGTAATTTTTACCATTGATCTCTGGAAATATCCATCAAAATGTTGTTGAAAATGAAATAAATTATGCCCAACTGGTGGCTTTGTAACACATAACCATAGAAATCGGGTCTAAAATACATGAGAGCAGGTCTAAGTCTCTGGGCGACACCATGTTACATGCCATGTTTCCTTCTACGGGAGCCTGTGAGGACAAAATGCATTTACGGAGTTGTAGCAAACAGTTACAAAACTTTCATCATTCATAAACAGTCTTGTTTTACACATTTACCTCTTCACTCATTGCCGGTGATGAAAGGGAGTCTGATGTTTTGTCATTTTGCTGGAGGTTGCACTCCCAGGGATTTTGACCCTAACGGTCATCCATTAGTAAGGTCTTATCCGAACAGAAAATTACTGCTTGATTGCAATGATTTAGGTATGTATTGCCCCTATCACCAGAGAAAAAAACACACTGTCACTTAAAAAATACACACCAATGAAGGTTTTTCATCCATTGCTGCAGGAATCCAGGCTTTCTTTTGGAGTCCGTGTCGCCTGCTATTGTTTCTTTTGTATTTTGCGATACTTTACGGAAGAAATCCCACTAAAACTTTTTATCAAGCCTCCCACGAGCTGAACAATCAACCATACAGCAAGAATTATCCATCTGCTACGCTAAATCTGCCTTCAAATATGCAAAACAATCAAATTATAGGCAAAATATGTTGTTTCTTGCCACACACTCATGTGATGCAATGCAAGACATATAAACATTGACATCACTAAAGCTCCTCCTATACTAGAGACTGCTGCATGCACATGTGTTGAAAAAAAGGAGTGAACTTGGTCTTTAAGAATAAGAAAAGTTTTATTATACAGCACCATCTCTTAAAAAAACACATCACATAAAAATGTAAAATGATTAAAAAGATTCAAATGAAAAAGGGAGAAAAACAATAACAAGATTTTAAAAATTACAAAATTAGAAATCAAATACAGAAACAAGTGTTTAAGTTCCTTTAAACATTTTAAACTGAATGTTCTCTCCACCTGCCTTCTGCTGTGGATGTAACAACTCAGAATAAAATTGTTTTCTTACTAAACTATTAAGCAGAAAATGTTGAAATGTGAAGCTGAAGTTATTTTGCAGGATGCATAGCTTCATTTGCTAAATGATTCAGCCACTATGAAAGCACTCTCAAAAAACTCTAGTCGTTTGTATTGGGTCTCAAATTATTTATACCAAGTTAACCAGCTGCGAAGGCATGACTGTGTAGACCTCCCACACCCTCCTTCTCCTCCTCCTCACTGCAGCCTGATGAGGTCTGAAGCATCACTTCAGCATCGAGTCGCTGCAGTAATCACAGCTGGCTGACGACTGAGAGGTGGAGAGTGCAGTCGCTTGAGGTAAACAAAGCTACAACCCCTCATTTATTCATCCAGAACAAATTGACCCGGCCAGCAGCAGCAGCAGCAGTCCCTCCTGCCTGCTCAAAAACATGATTGAAGAGCCTGATTAGATCTTTCTTCATGTGTAAAATGAGGAAAAGGATTCTTCTCAGTTTAACTCATTTATGTGGCACCAGTTCACAACGAGTCACATCAGGCTGCTTTATGGAAAAGCAATGGTCTGGAGTGGTGATTCAAAACCAATAATATACTATACTGTACTATATTTCCGTCTAATTTAAAAATAATAATTATTCCAAGTCAGTTACATTCAGATTTTGAATTGATTTGAATCTGGCTGCATGCACTGGAGCTATAACCATTTATAATTTTGGCAACAGGTTGTAATGATGCAGGATTTCTGTTAATCATGATGCTCTCACAGAAATCTGTCATACAAGTCAGAACTAGAACCCAGGTTCAACCAGAATTTAATTTTAGTTGTTATTTTCATGCTGAAGGGTTCACACATTGTTACATTAGATACATTTGATAGAAACAGATGTGCAAAATAAGTAAGACATTTAGAGCAATCCATTACAAAAGTATTGAGGAGAAAGAAAATTTGACAGTGTTTAACAGCTGATGGGGCCAGGTGGTTTTTATGTGAAGTTCTGGTTCTGAATAATTAACATCCAGGGTAGAAGAGGTCAGCACTGTTGTGGTTATTAGCCAACAAATAATTTGTAAGCTTTACTTACTTTTTGGATTCATCAATAAAATTCGTAAATATGGAAATATTTACCGATTTATTACGTAATTAGGATATCCGTGGATATGCCTCGGGGCACCACCCCTTTAATAGGGGAAAAATGAATCCAAACCTCTATCAATCTGTCTAAAGTTCGTAAAATTCTTTTAAAGAGCAGCGGTCATATTCTATCCAACACAGACAAATTCACTTGAGACAAAACTTAATTGGCAATAACATTTACCGTAAATCATCTAATACAGGCCGGTATTCAATTAAAGGCCGGGTCTCCATTTTTGGCCGGTATCGGAGTCGGCGGAGGTGAATAATGGCCGGTCTCTTATTGTGGCCGGGTGGAATGTGGTAGCAAGCAAGTACGGGGGCGATCGTTCATGTCAGTTCATTTCCTTTGATGTTTTCTGTCTTTTATTTGCGCCTGATGCGTTTCGCTGCTGTGGAGCGGGGCACATCACCTTGTCCTCCGACGCACTGATCACTGATGCGGCCGCCAAGCAGGGAGCACTCCGCTGTTTTTGCGGTCGGTAATCTGCCTCCTGAGCACGGCCACAGTAACAATCAGGTGTTGCCAAATTATTTAACACGCAATCTTTAATGTCGGTTCATTTCCATTGATGTTTTCTGTCTTTTATTTGCGCCTGATGCGTTTCGCTGTGGAGCGGGGCGCATCAACTTGTCATCCGGTGACGCACCGATCACTGATGCGGCCGGCAAGCAGCTAGCACTCCGCTGTTTTTGCGGTTGGTAGATCTTTTAGAACTGCAGTTCAAAGGTAACTCATAAGGTGAATATATATGAATCCAGGTAGCAGTTTCTCTTTAGGATTGAGAGGAGATGCATGAAGATAATAAACAGGCAGGACAAAAAAATAGTCAAATAAAAACAAGTTAGTTTTTGTACCTGCTGGTTGCAACAAACAGACACCATTGAAGGTAATCAGAAGTGAGGAACAGAAAATGAAATAATTATTTTAATGTTTAGAGCAGTAGGAACTCCAAGAGGCTGCAGGCGCATCAGTGAGTTTGCGGCCACTGCGCGGGGGAGAGGAGAGAGGGCTGAAGCAGAAACTACCGTTGTTAAAAGAAATGTGTTTAACTTTGAAAATGTGGGCGCACTATTAATTGTCAAAAACTCCAGCGAACCATTAGTTCATTTTGCTCAAATAGAAATAGAGACCTGCCTCTAATACTGGCCCTCCTTCCAATAAAGGCCTGGAGCTTGATGAGCTTGAGTCAAATACAGGCCCAGGCCTGTATTAGAGGATTTACGGTATTAACTAATATAACCACTTCAGCTCCTTCAAAGTGCTAGCCAATCAATATCAACAAACTGATTTTATCAAACAACAAGCAATGAAACCATGGAATGATAATGTGAAATAACAATCTAATCAGACCAGTGGGGTGATATGATGATGTGATCCAGCTATAGTGAGGCTGCTTGATGATGTAATCAGGCAGGGATAGGCTGATTACCAAACTGGAGGGAGTTTTGAAACAAAATGGCGGATCCTTTGTTTGGCTGATCAAAGGATCGAACTGTGTGTGTGAGCAAACGTTCACAGTAAACTTAATCAAAACACTTCAAATTGCTTTACAAAGATCAAGAAAAAAAACAACAGATCAGTCATAAAAGCAAATCACATATCTGAACAGTCTGTCAGCCTTGCCACAGCATAAACAAACTTAGATATTAAACAATGAAAGACCGGAGCTTACTCTGAGATGATCCGTTGGCGTTTTTAGTACGGAAGAGAGAAACCATTTGTTAATTTAAAGGGGTCACGTGATCGACCGCTTGTTTCGGACTATTAGAGAAGCGGGAGATAAAGAGAGAGAGAAAAAAAGAAAACAAAATCTTGAATGAACGAACACAAGGCGTCCCTCCGTGTTCAGGCTGAGCAAATCAAATGGCCTTGGTCCGTGGATCTCAGCAGCTAGGTCTCAGCACACGCTGTCCGGAGCGGTAGGCAGAGGCGGGCGTCTCCTTTCACCAGATGAACTGGACGGGAAGAGAAAGGGTTCCGCTCTGCGCCTCAGCTTTATAGACTCGTCCAGCGGGCGGTCCCTGTATGGGCCGATATCCACTGGCGGCGTGTCAGACTTGGCTTCACTTGATGACAAGCTGCTGCCGGCTGCAGAGGACCATGGGACATGGAGTCCCTGCTGGTGCTGATATCAATATCCTTTATTGTCCACGCTACAGGGCGTAGATGGCACAGTCCTTTGGAGAAAATACTGCATAGTAATTTTCTCATGAGGGCAAGACCCCAACAGCAGCAACCTGGGACCATGTCTTGGATGACAGTAAACCTTCATGAGCATCTTCTGATGGCAGCTCTGCAGCTCTGACTCCCATCCTTGGATGTGCTGGCAAGGTCTGAATGTGTACAAATACTTTTTAAAAGTATTTTTATACAATTTTATAAAAAATCAAGTTGGATCTTCTTGCCCTCTTGTCTGCCAGGACAAGATTCAGATTAAAGACTATAAAGTTCAGATCTTTCTGGGTAGAAAAATGCTAAACTTGAAAATGCACCATTTTAGACATGGAACTACTTTATGACAAAGCACAGCAGTAAGCCTCTGCTGAAAGGTGCAACTTTTTCACATTTTCAAATCCTTTTCTTGAGCCAGTATGTGCTGAAATGACCCTTTACAATGTTAATGAAAGACCACCCAGGCCCTGTCGGCCCCTGTGGTCAGAATACTCCACTTGCACCTTCAGATTGGCGAGCCACTCTGTTGGACTCAGAAAAAATGGAGCTGACATACCTGGTGCTGCAGTTTGGTTCCAGCATGTTTCCTGTATGTTTTAGATCACGAACCCAGCTGATTTGTTTAATTTAATGATAAATCACTCATGTAGACATTAAAGAAGGCTGTTAGATTAAGGTGTTGAAAAGACTAACGGAGGAGATAGGTTTAGATTTTGATTCTACAAACGGACACTAGGGGGTGCTAAAACAAGCCTAAAATATTCCCTTTAATAAGAGTAAGGCACTGAAATAACGTTTATCAAGCAGTATTGATTCTCTTTGAGGAGCCTACTCCATCACCTGTGTGACCTTTGTAGAAGTTGATGGTCAGACATGAATGATGCTTTTTACACACACACACATTATCTGTCTAATTGATTCCCTCTCACAACGCAGCACACAGTGGAGGGATTCTCTTCTCTTTAACGAGGTATTAGATATCCACGAGAAACAAATGCACCTAATGCCAAACCAAAATGGATGTTTCCCGCCTAAAAACTAAAGGGGAAAAAATCACAGCTCTCAAATCGCTCCCAAAAGACTCAGGTCCCAGGCCGCTGTGTAATTTCTAGAGCCGATATGTGTTTATTTTAAACCCTCCTAAAGCAAGTAGATCAAATGATCACAGATGATGGATGGAGGATTTTAACCCCCCCCCCCCCCCCCCCCCCCCCCCCGATCCATTTCATGTAACTTGCCAAGATTTTGACCTCAGTTGACAATAATGTGGATGGATGTTTAATATTTAATTGGCTCTGAAGGATAATGTGGCCGGTGGCTCCTGCACTTTCCTGTGCTGCTGCTGATTTGGCAGGATGTGCTCCACCACTTATCTGCTCAATTACCACCAAACAGCTCTCCAAACTCATTCCTTTCAAAGGAGACACACCAGAAACAGCTGAGAGTGCGGCAGACTTTTGCTTCATCTAATGCAGCTTCTCACACCAGAATAAACCAGGAGATGATTTTCTTTTCAACATGTTAGATTTATGCACTCGTGTCTTGGCCCAAAGCCTCTCCAACAATGCTAAATGTTGTCCAAATAGGGTTGCGGGAGGCTTGTGCCTATCTCCAGCAGTCTCCGGGCATTCAGGTGGGGTATACCCAGGGACAGGTTGCCAGTCCCTCGTAGGACAACACAGAGACACACAGGACAAACAACCATGCACACACACTCACACCTAAGGGCAATTTAGAGAGACCAATCAATCTGATAGTCATGTTTTTGGAATGGGGAGAGGAAGCCGGAGTACCCAAAGAGAGCCCACGTGTGCACAGTGAAAACATACCAACTCCCCAGGCCAGGATTTAAAACCCAGGACTTCTTGCTGCAAGGCAACAGTGCTAACCACTGCACCATTGTGCAGCCCCTGTCTAAATAAATTCCACACAAATAAGGATTATATGGTTTCTATGTCTTTATTGAACCCACCATGTAAACTTTTACAGCGCAGGTGGAAAAAGACTAATGGCATCTCCCAGAGTTAATTGGAGTCAGGTGTCAGCCAACCAGAGTTCAATCAATGAGATGAGATTGGAGGTGTTGGTTAAAGCTGCCCTAACCTATAAAAAGCACACACCAGTTTTGAGTTTGCAGAAGTAGTGGAGGACACCATGAAGGAAGCCACTGCTGCACATTTAAAGTGATGTTCCACATCAGTACTGGCTAAATATACACATGTACATAACCCAGTTCTAAAACTAAACGTTCTTAGCGTGTTAGGAAACAGGACTAAAATCAGCGAGACATGGCTAAGATTAGGGCCGACATTTATTTAATATACAGAACGTAGTAGGTAAAAGGTCGTTTAAGGAGTTACATAATAGGGAACAAACAATAATAACGAGATTGAGATTAGGACATTTGGGATTGAACAGCACTTTGCATATTTTGGGAAAACATCAAACAGGTTTTTGTGATTGTGGGACAGAACAGGAAACGGTAGAACATGTTTTGTGTTTTTGTAGTAAGTTTGATGTAATTAGGGGTGACTTTATAGATAGGTTGAAAGATAAAGGATGTGACGTTTGGAATTTGAGAACGTTGTTGAATGGCAGTGGGTCCAATTATAAGTTGGTGCTAGAGTTTCTTAGGAAAATTAAGGTGTTTAGTAGAATTTAGTTTTTTATTATATATATATATTTTTTTTTTCTCTCCTCGCTCTGACTCACACTCCTGCACAGTAGGTGGCGGTAATGCACCTTAAGTTGGTTGCCACCCGCCATTTAACCGGAAAGGAAGAAGAAGAGTTTGCAGAAGTAGTGGAGGACACCATGAAGGAAGCCACTGCTGCACATTTAGAGTGATGTTCCACATCAGTACTGGCTAAATATACACATGTACATAACCCAGTTCTAAAACTAAACGTTCTTAGCGTGTTAGGAAACAGGACTAAAATCAGCGAGACATGGCTAAGATTAGGCAGCTATAAAGGAAACACTGATCCAAGTTCAGGTTGTTGGATAAGGGTGTTTGTTTCATGTGTATGTCAGTGTTTTAAATAATTGTGATCACATCTGTAGTTTTGACAAAACTCTTTTTTTTTATTGAGAGGAAAAACTAAAATACATTCTGTGTGACTGGAAATCAAAGCAGAGGCAAACCAATTTCTTGTTTTTTGGATCAGCACTAGAAAGTTATAGATTACAGAAACCAATTCAATTGTTAAAGCTAATAACTTTTATATTTCTGTGGTCAGTCAGCAGTTCTATCATCTTTCGGTCTCTGAATGGATTTATATTGCAAAGTAGGAAGTTGCACAGTAAGGTAGCTCCAGCTGAGCTCTATCGGTTTGTTTAATTGGACCTCTGTCCTTGTCCCACTTTATAGGATTGATAAAATATACCCAATTCTGCTTCTGTAGGTAGTTCTCTCTCCGTCTTCAGCTTCTTCACATTGATTTATTATTGCAGAGACCAGAAGAACTGACAAGCAGTTTAGATGTTAACGAGTCAAGAAGTGAACTGCTTCTGGACTCAACTTCTTATTTCCTTAAAGACATTTCACCTCATATCTGAAGAGTTTCGCCATGTCCAAATGAAAAAATATGATGTGACAAGCCTTTCAGCTAAAGTTAGAATTAGTTTTCATTGATAATTAATTTACAAACCACTTATAGCTTGGTTCTACAGCAGGGTGTGGGGGTGGGGCGGGGCAGGTCATCGTGGGCCGGTGGACCAGCGTGGGTCTGCAGGTTAGGGAGAGCATTTCAATCGCAGTGTAGCCTCTCACTTGGCAGGCGGGCTTTAACGTGCTGTCGTGCACCATCGCTGCCTCGGTTTGCAGCCATAAATGGAGTCCATCTTATCGTGCCACCTCTATGATTCTCTCTCATTTTCACTCTGGCTGTTGCGATCCTTAACTTCTTCATACTGGTATTTAACTTTCCTCAGCTTGACCCAACACTGCTCTGACGTCCTCTCGAATCCTTTGGGTCCCATCCACTGAAAAACATCTTTCAAACTTCCTAGCTCATCCTGAATGTGACTATTCCCAATGATGGTGAAGAATATTTGGAGCTCTGAAGCTGACCAAACCTTGCTGCTACTTGCTGGCATTTTCTCACAACTGTGTACAACTAAAGAAAAAAACAAACAACAGAGAGATCTGGGGGTTTATTAGGCTTGTTGCAGGTAGTGACATTTCTCCTGACTGTGTTGATGCTCCGCCCTAACCATTCTGATTCATTTTGCTACAGACATCCAGCAGCCATCCATGACGTGGTTCAGGTCGGTTGTTTGGACTCTTTCTTACAATCAGGACAGAAAAAATAACAACCCGACCCACCCCGTCCTGAACCCGAGCTATTATCTGATCCTCCTCCAGAGGGTTGTTGGGACCTTTGTTGATCCAGTCTACATGTGAGATATCTTGACCAGATTCCTGAATGTGTGGATCACTGTGAATCTGTTTGTGCATCAGATTCAGAGCTGCAGGGTGTGATAAGTTTATTGCTCAGACCCTTATGTTTAATGTAGCTTTAATTTACACTTAAACGATCAGTCTTCTCTGTCCTCAGAAGACTGCCTTGACCTCAAGAGCTGGCTGCCCCGTGTCGCCAAAGATCCCACTGCAGCGTAAAAGCTCATGAGCTGCACTTAGCATCTGGCATTGAGATGGATGAAAAGGGAAATGTCTTTAAGAAAAAAGAAAAGACTGTTTTCCTTTGAACTGTTACTATGTCCTGGATAATGGACACATCTTGTTGTCAATCTCCATTATGTAACGGTGTCAGTCTGCTTTGATTTAGTGCTGTTTGGATTAAATGTTTATGATTTTAATCCCATTTTGTTCATACTAATTAATATAAAGTTACACTAACAAAATTTCTTCTAACTAAATTAAAATTGGAGCCAAAGCTGTGAAGTTTCAGTGAGTCAGGATTTTAATTAACATGGTGTCATTTCTCTCATTGCCTTTCATCCTTAAGATCCCCCTTCTGCCTCTTCTGATTAAAAGAAAATAAAACTGCAGGTCACTAAAGCTCTTCTTTATTTATCTTTTTCAAAGCGCCTTCTGAGATCATCCGGGAAACCTGAGGTGCCAATAAAACCAATAAAGAGCAGCTGGAAATATCAGCATGAGCTTTGCTTGTAAAGAAGATGCATTATTGAGGTTGGGCGATGGAGAGGAACGCCACTTTTAATAAACTGGCTGACTTTTTTTTATTATTTCATCTGGATTGATGCCTCTGAAGCTTTGGACTGAAATGTCTCTGATTTCAGACCAGCTGACATTTTCTACTGCTGTGTTTGTGCATTTTTGAAGGTGAAAGAATGACTGCATATATAAATTATACTGTGTGGACTCTAGATCAACAATATTATTTGGCAAAAGTAAAAGGAGAAATACAAAGGCAAGGAACTAGACTTCATCTCTTTATTAAGCACAAAGGGTTCTTACAAAGTCGCAGATATACATCCACTGGTTGCTTTCTGAGAGTAGGTAACCTGTGCTGTATCTAACATGAGATGAGTTTTCTTTATTCTTTCCCGTGAAGAGAGCCGATTTGGGTCCTAAATTAGCTGGTAGATATGTTGTGCTGACAGCATCTATCTATTTATTATTTATTCACAAAGTCGTGGATTGCACAGCTGTGGTGTCAGATGTCTCTTTGAGCTGTTTTCCAACACTCTACACATTCAGAAGCTCTTTAGCGCTAGCGTCCCTTTCAGACCTTCATAATGTTTGTCTTCAAGCAGCAGCACTTAATGCAAATCAGCCAATCTGCTGTCGGCCTCGTTTAGTCACAAATGCACCGCTAAACAGAAAACGGCTTTGACTCAATAACGCTGCAAGACCAACAGTAATCTACATGAAAATTCTTTCTATGTTCCCTTACAGTCTAACGATGCAATTTTATCAATTCTGTCCTTCCCCCTTCTTCCTGTCTCTTTAAGATGATTTAGACTCGGGCTTTAACAGCTCTCTGGAGCTGCCCCCGAGCATCGCCGCTGCACGCTACTGACTTGTGGAAATGTCTGCAGTGCAGGAGAGAAGGAAGAAAAGGTGAAACTGACGGTTGAATATCTTGTTACTGTACAAAAATGAACTTTTATGGGTGTAAATATACAAAGGATTTGGTTTTAAATGTGGAAGAGGCTCAGTTGTGTCAAGAATCTTTAGCAGAGATGCAAAAGATGCAGTTATTTCTGAACAACTCACTTTGTTTTTTACTGAAATGGAACATATCTCGATGAGGAAGTGGTGGGTTCAATGTAAACAGATCACCAGTTCACTGCAGAGCCACACAAACGCGCACATGGACGCCAACCATGCATGCCGTAGTTCCAATAAGACATTAAATAGGTTCTATGCTGAGAATATGCTCCAATCTGGTATTTTGAAATCTCAAATGAAAATGTATCTGTTCTAAATTTTGACTTGACTACTTTTGAAAAACAAGAGGTAATTTTGATTACTAGATCTTATTTAATCAATTTTATTGGCTTCAGCTGCGTGCAGGAGCCTGTTTTACCTTCTAAAACATTTCTCACACTTAACATTCAACACTCTCTGGCTCCAGCTCTGATGACTGCTGTACTGGTGGAGATATGATGCTTTAAAGTGTGCAGAACACTTTCTAATCACGTCCACGTCTCTATATTCCTCTGTGTCCAACTTTCAGGTCCTCAACAATCACAGCGTCAGTAGATCCTCCATGGCAAAGGGCTTGTACAGCCAGTGATGACAGCTGTTCTGTAACCCACAGAGTCATTAGCTGATTGTGCTGAAATGTTTGTGGAGTTTTGAGGAGGGAGAGACTGAAATCAGGGATGTTATTGTAATTTTCCTTCTAATTAATTCTCTCGGAACACAAAGGGCATGCGTGAGGTAGAACGTGACATATTTCCACAAGAAATGTATTTGGAAACAGTTTTTCACTTCACTTTTTAAATCTGTGTTCTGATCAGCTTTACTTGCTTTTGTGCTTGTTGCTCTTGTATATTCTAAGTTTTGCCTCCAGTTTTGAATCTGTAATGCGCAGGGTTTAACCTTGGCCTTCTAATGCTTTCTGAATTTCTAATGTTCTCTTTGCCTGAATTCCATTCTTTTCTGCTAATTACTTTTCCTCTGTATTAAACCTGCTTTTACCTTCCAGCTGACCTCCTCCGATTGCTCTCATCTGCGTCTCACCCGAGTGGTCATACATGGTCATGCCCTTCATTTAGTACATTTTTAAAGCCTTTCCATTCTTTTCACTGAGGCTCAGTATGTCCTTGTGTTCTCGTTGTGTTTCTGCTTTCATTGTTGTTTGGATTTTCTCTTGCATGCTTCTTTCATTTGCCCAAGGCCCTGCGATGCTTTGTCTGTCAGTAAATTTGTTTTTCTTGATCTTCATGCATACTCATACAACTTCACCTGGGAGGTGAAGTTGCAAAATGTTCTTAGGACTGCACATGTAGAAGTTAAAAAATAAATTAGTTGTGGCTTTTCTATCATAGTGAGCAGTTTGTTCGGTGACCTCCTTATCTTCACAAACTGAAAATACTCTGTTCTTTTTTCTGCTTGTATTTTTTTCTGGTTTAATAAACATGTGTTGACTTGTTTGTTCTCAAAATAACTATAGAATCATCACAGACATGTAGAAAGTGTCCAGCATCTCACTGCACCCCTGCTGGCCTCAGCCTTACAGTAGTTACAGGGGCAGCAGCTCCAGCATGGAACCTTTTTGTTTTTATTTATTTTTTTGTTATTTATTTCATTTATTACTAAATAGAAAAAAATAAAAACAATACTAACAAATAAAATGAGGCTTCTCAAACCAAGAAAATGAAAAGGGAACAGAAAGAAGAAAATTTATGTTATCTGCCCCTTTTTAACTAAAATTACATTTTTACTATGAAATAACAATAATTATAAATTAGCCTTTACAAAGTAATTGCTCGACTGGTTAGCTAACTTGAGTTCAATTTGTGAAGAAGAAGGAGAAAATGAATAGTAATAATAACAATTCAAAAAGCAAAAGGATTTTTGCACATATACCTATTCATACATATATATATATACATTAAAGTGCATTGCATGCCTGTATGGTCGCACATACTTCATCGATACATATAGTTGTTGTAGTTGTTGTTATTGTTGTTGTTAGCCTCAAGGGCAACATGCTGATTATCACTTGTAAATCGCTTTTGACAAAAGTGTCTGCTAAATATATAAACATAAACATAAACATATAGACATACACGCATATCCACTACATATACACATACATAAAAATACATACATATTTATACATACACACATGAATACACCTACACACATCTTCTATAGCTTTATTTTATTATTTTTTTATATAATTGATTTGCACGTATATGATTCCAGTATTTCATTTTTAATTAGTTTTTTGAAAGTAAATATTGTTTTCGTATCCTTGATTACATTACCTAACTTATTCCATATTTTAACTCCATACTGTATTTAGAGACACAGCACTCCTTTATAATTAGTCTATGCTTAGGTATTATAAATAATTCATGTCCTTTTAGTTCATATTTACTCTGTCTTTTCATAAATCTTCTAAGTAAATTTTTAGGAAGAGTTTTTTTGTTTGCATTATACATTGTTTGCATTATACATAAATTAAGAAATATTGTAGTCCACTAGGTCATAGATTTGTAATGTTTTTGTTTTTATGAATAACGGGTTAGATGGATCTCTGTAATTACTCCTTGTAATGATTCTTATTGCTTTTTTTGTAATATATAGATAAAATTTGTATAAGTTTTATATGTTGTGCCCCAGATTTCTATACAATAGTTCAAATATGGTGCAATAAGTGAATTATATAATAAATATAGGGAGTTATCATCCAGTGACCATTTTACTCTATATAACATTGCAATTGTATTAGCTATTTTAGTTTTCACATTGTTTATATGTGGCTTCCAAGATACATTTTCATCGATTATAACTCCCAAAAAAAACTCAAACTGTGTCATGGACTGCCCTGGTACCAAGTCTACTGATGGCCATCAGTAAAGGTAAACTAAAGGTGGGACTTGATTTAAAAATTAATCTATTTAATTGGGGCCTTTGTAATTAATTAATCTGGATTAATCACATATTAATCGTTCAAGACAATTTGCTCTGAAGCAATTTTTTATAATTAAAAATAATGTTAGCAAGGCACAGATGACAGATACAGATACTCACATGTTAATACCGTTCACTTCCGATCACACCTGCAGAAATCCTCAGATTTCATTTGTGTTTACTTGTTTTAAAACAATACCGGGACGCTGACTTTTTTGTTTAAAGCTCCATTGGATTGGAGCAAATTACCTGCTGACCTATAAGGTCTGTTACACCTTTTAGTTTTTTACAACTTCAATATATGAAACTGTTTGTGATTATTACTTATGCTTTTACAGTAACTCCTTAATTAGATATTTATCTGTTCTATATTTTGTCTATGAACTTACAGATTGGTTGCACCATTTGTGTGTTTACTAGAAAGAACTGTTTTGTTTCTTTTTTGTTTGTTTATTTTTGCTCTTGACCCATTTATTTCAGGTTTTCTTGAAAATATCAAGCTGTTATCTTGGTCGTTATTTTCATTAAAATGTTATATGGAGGACCCACTTGAGATGGTTCATCTCAAGCTGATCCTCTTAAAAGATAAGTAAGTAAATGAATAAATAAATAAAATGTTTCTGTAAACACAAGGTCTACTTGAGTACTTTGGCTTTGGTCTCGAGAGAGAGAGAGAGAGAGAGAGAGAGAGAGAGAGAGAGAGAGAGAGAGAGAGAGAGAGAGAGAGAGAGAGAGAGAGAGAGAGAGAGAGAGAGAGAGAGAGAGAGAGAGAGAGAGAGAGAGAGAGAGAGAGAGAGAGAGAGAGAGAGAGAGAGAGAGAGAGAGAGAGAGAGAGAGAGAGAGAGAGAGAGAGAGAGAGAGAGAGAGAGAGAGAGAGAGAGAGAGAGAGAGAGAGAGAGAGAGAGAGAGAGAGAGAGAGAGAGAGAGAGAGAGAGAGAGAGAGAGAGAGAGAGAGAGAGAGAGAGAGAGAGAGAGAGAGAGAGAGAGAGAGAGAGAGAGAGAGAGAGAGAGAGAGAGAGAGAGAGAGAGAGAGAGAGAGAGAGAGAGAGACTCGCAAGATGAATAATGCATGTATGATTGTCCCTCTTGCTGCTACTAAACTTCATATGTATAAAGTTACTGGCTGCCTGCTTTCTACCAACTAGAAAACAGAAAAAGTTGATGTTTTTTCTTTCCTTTCTTCATGGAGAGCAATTTGTCATGATTCGTGCATCTAGTTGCTGCAACAGAAAAATATCAAGGATTAAGGCCATTAAAACAATAAGATTATAACTAATTTTTCAAGGTGAGTTGCTCTTTGCATGTTTCTGCAAACACACACACACACACACACACACACACACACACACACACACACACACACACACACACACACACACACACACACACACACACACACACCCATTGAGCACTAAGCCCTCCCACATGCCTTTACCAGTTAGGCTTGCTGCTGCAGTCACTCATAATGCGCATCGCTGGAGCGTCTTAACAGACCAGTTGACTGCAGCTCCACATGTGAGTCGACGCAGAAGCTGGGGTCATAAGGCTGGGAACATACCTGCTTTTCAACCTCACAGTGACTCAGACAGCAGGCTGTACTGGAGGATTCTGCTAGGGGGCGCAGTACCAAACTCATGCTGGATACAGTGCCAAACAAAACAAACATGGCAACAATAGAAGAGATCACAACAGAAAAATGAAAGCAACATCGTAAGATAGTAAAAACCAAAAGGGTCCACTTCAGCTGCCCTACAAGACCTGGGTTATTCTGGAGTGAACTGAGGGTTGTTGGAAATAAAATGTATTAAGAGAGCCAGGTCATACACACCCTCTTAATCAGGCAAACCTGGGACACAGAGAAAATGTCTCTGTGTCCCAGAACCCAAAAACTAGTGAAGGGACAAATGAAGTCAAGGCTTTGAGATTTAAAGGCTTTGGGGTTCAAGTCCTAAATGAGGACTCGATGGGTCATGTGGCTGGTTTATTTACTGTGTAAGTTTTCAAAATAAAAGCTGCTGAAACTCATGGTGCTTTGCTTTATTCTGGTTCATGTTTCTAGCAGGGTCTGAAGTAGTGGAGTTTGCAGGAAAAATTGCTTTATGTGATAGACTTGTATTAGTTGTATATGCTGTTGTAGTGCAGGGGTGCAGTCGTGACTTTGGTTATTTTTAATTGCACAAATCCAGTGGTTGTAAAAAATATTCATCACACCAGTCACATTGAGTTGACTGGATGAAAGCATGGCTCAAGCAGGGGCTTCTGCAGAGTGGCCCTCCAGGTGCAGACGATTTATCGTGGCAAAGAGGCTAAGTCCTGCTCGATATTCATGACCAAAGAGAACAACATGAGTACACGTCCTCCACTGAGGACTTCCTGCATCTTTGCTCAGCGGGTCAGAAGAATCCTCCTGTTTTCATCCCATTTACTGGTGGAATGGTCGGATAATTTCTGTTTGAATGCTGTTTGTTTTTCAACTAGCTTTATGAAAAGCTTGGAGAAGATTTCTCAATGACGAGGTTCAGTTTCAAAATGCTGCGGTTGATAATGCAAGATGAAAAAGCTACTGTTAGTTTTGAGAAATTAATGTAGCAAATCAAACAACCAGTGAACTGGGAAATCTAGCAATGCATGTTCATGGGGTAATTTATGATTCTTCATTATTATTTGAAAGAGATACGTGCCGTAGTTAAATCGTGCTTTTTTCAACTACAGAGAATTGCCAAAATAAAACCCTTTCTTTCCCTCCAAAACCTGAAAACCATAACTACAGTTCTTATCTCCTCCCGCCTTGATTATTGCCATGCCCTTTATTTTGGTCTATCCCAGCACACCTTGTTGTGTCTGCAGCTAGTACAAAATTCATCAGCTACACTTATAACTGGAACCAAGAAAAGAGAGTGCATCAGTCCTATTGTAATGTCTTAGCACTGGCTTCCAGTCAAATATCATGTGGTTTTTTAAGATTTTGCTATTTCATTTTGAAGCTCTTAATGGTCTGGCCCCCACACATATCACTGAGCTCCTTTCCTCCAATAATAAAGCTCGATGTCTAAGATCATCAAACCAGTAGCTTTTAACCCTCTGGAGGCAGGCGTTGCAGATTTGCAACTGTTAAAACCTACTTACCTGGTTACTCCACATACGCATTTCATGAACTCAGAAATACCCCTGAAGGACTTAGTTATTCATCCTTTTATCAAAACTTATTTTGAGCCTGAGAGGGTTAATTGTCCCTCTGTCTGAGTGTGTTAGAAAAGGTGATCGGGCGTTCGCTGTAGCAGCCCCAAAACCTTGGAATAATCTTCCTGCTTGGGTGAAAAACTCCCCTTCTACAGTGACTACAGTAATTTGAAAACACAACTATTTTCTTTAGCTTTTGAGTATCTTATTATTGTTTTATTGCTTTATTGTTGTTTTTAATTTGTTTTTGTTGATTTTATTATCACTTTACTGCTGTTTTAGTACTTTTATTGCAATTAAATTTGTCTTACTGTTTCTTTTCTTAAACATTGCTCAGCACTTTCAGTGCCACACAAGTAAAGCTGACTCATTGATTCAAATGTCATTACATTCAAATTTAATGCAATGTTTCCTTTTTATTCTGAAAATAAAATGTCATTATTTCCACTTTAATCCTGAAACCGGACAAAGAAAAATGCATGACGCTAATCTACTGCTGATGCCCAGCAGGCTGAAACAAAGCACTTCCCTGCTGTTGACTGTGACAGTCATTTACAGGAACTAGACACATGAATGCAACGTGGAGCTTGCAGCAGACAAAAGGTGAGCACCCACCCCACCCTCAATGCCACCGTGTGAGGTTTAAGCCCCGCCCTCTACATGTAACCACTGTCCTTTTCAAACATATGAGATAAGACTTTGAGCTGTGTGACTCCAACACTGATGGTGACCCATCTGCTCAGTTTGAGATGAGTTTAGGTTATTGACATTTTGCAGCAGGAAATCCAGACTCTGACAGCTTCCTGTCAGTCAATCCTGTCCAAAAATATGCACTCATGCTTATCTGTTAGCAGGCTCTTTTTCCTGTTTTTAGTCAAACATGCTTGGCTCATGTGTTAAATGTTGATCTGATTGCAGAACAAGAAGGAGGACTTTTATGTTGTCAACCATAAGCTGTTAGAGTCCAGCAGCCCTAACAATCCCCCCACAGCTGCTGGAGATGAGACAATAGGCACTCGAAGAAATACGGTACAATACAAATGAGCACATTTACATTTCATTCACACATCTTGTAATAATGTCCTATTGAAGAACTATTTCTGTCTGTTGTAGAATTTAATTTTTTTAGAGATTAAGTGAAATCACGGAGGTACAAACCGTGAAATCGTTGATGTGATTTAGTGCCATTTCACCCTCGACACAAAAACTCAGTGTGTCGTTTCTCTAAAACTGTTTGCTGTGAATCTTGTCTCCATGGAGACCTACAGAAAGCAAGCTGAATAGACGCTCCCCCACGTAGCACACCGGCTAAAGTGTGCAACAAGTGAAATCATTATACATGAGTGAGACAAGTTAAAGACATTTTCTTCAAGTGAAATATTCAAGCTTTTCTTATTGCTATTGTTGGATTAAGCACACACACACACACACACACACACACACACACACACACACACACACACACACACACACACACACACACACACACACACACACACACACACACACACACACACACACACACACACACACACACACACACACACAGCAAACTTGTTCCATAAAAGAGGAGCCTCTTCCAAAAGCTCTAGGAACCTGTAAGAATTTCCAAAATGTCTTGAAATTATCAAAATAGTTGTTTTTTTTCTTTGCCATTATAATACTAAAATGTTGAGCATTTGAGAAAAACTTGCATAACAATTTTTCTTGCAAAATGGTGAAAGTGGTTACGAGCGTCTGGATGTCTTCTCAGTCCGGCTTCTGTGAGTCAGAGTGAACAAACATGAGACTGCTTTGAGAGGGGTGGTAAAATAGAAGAAGATAATACTAATGTATCATACCAATATATGGTGGTACTTGTCCATGTAAGGCCCTATAGACCAGAACCAGGATCTTGAAATGAACCTTGAAGTTGACTGGCAGCCAGTGAAGCTGGAGGAGAAGTGGGGTGATGTGAGTGTGTTTGGAGGACTTGGTCAGAAGCCGAGCACAGGCATTCTGAACCACCTGTAGACGGTTCAGGGAGGTTCTGCTCAGACACGTGAAAAGAGAGTTACAGTAGTCTAAGCGTGAGGAGATGAAGGCGTGGATAACAGAACAGGACAGAATGCGACTCAGCTTAGTAATGTCTGGGGCACAGATGAGGATATCAGTTTTATCTTCATTCAGCTGTAGAAAGTTCCCAGCCACTCAGGTTAAATAGAGTCTACAGCCTAATTTATACTTCTCCATCAGCTCATAGATGCACACGCATTGACGAAGATGTTTTCCTTTCAGACTTCTCTGTCACTAAGCAATTCCCCACCAGGACAACAGAGGGCGGATCACTTTTCTTGAGTATCCTGCCACAATCACCACACGTATCAGGTTCAAGATCCCATTTACTATTGTTTCTACAGCCCGTCTGAGAACCCTTGCGCCGACGCAAAATGTCGTTGTGTGTCTTTGTACCGACACAGACAGAGAAGTATAAATTAGACTTAAGCAGGTGTGTAACAGCTGCTGCTTAGACATCTTATGGGGCTTATAGGATGTACAGTTGGATGTCATCTGCATAAAGATGGTAGGAGATTCCTTTGAAGGAGCTCAGGATGTGCTGAAGAGGAAGCAGACAGAGGAGAAAGAGCAGAGACCCCCAGCACAGAACCTTGTGGGACACCATGGGTAAGAGAAGTGGTGGAGGACCAAAACTTGGAGATAGCCACAGAGAAGGCTCAGAGAGTTATGAGGAGAACCACTCTAGAGCAGATCCTGATAGGCCTACCCAGTCTCTCAGCCTCTCCTGTAGCAGGTAATGGTCAGCTGTGTCAAAGGCTGCAGTCAGGACCAGCCGGACCAGAACAGAACAGTCCCCTGCATCACTGAGTCAGAAGGTCATCAGAAACCCTAAGAAGAGCTGTTTCAGTAGAATGAGCTCTACGAAAACCTGACTGGAATCTATTATGGATGTTATGTTCATCAAGAGCAGCTGTGAGCTGTTTAGCCATGACCTTTTCCAAGATCTTGGAGAGAACGGAAGTTTAGAGATGGGTCTGAAGCTGCTATGGAGAGAGGGGTCAAGATTGGGTTTTTAAAGAAGCTGGTGGATTACAGCATTCTCAAAAGCTCCAAGCGAACTGAGACATGTCATGTGTCACATTTCCTGCAAAAGCATCACATTTACCAGTTCAAGTAATTCCGAGTAAAAATTAGCAAATATTTCAGTAGTTCTCTTTTCTAAATTGCTGCTGATTAGGGATGAATTCTGCTCAGGTCAATCAGAGCTCTTCCTGTTTTTTCATTTATCGGAAAATCACCACATTTATTTCATCATCTAGATGCTCATTTCTGCCTTCAGTCTGACGGCGCGCCGGAGTTTGCGCAGCGTGCGCGCTTATTGAATCTGTGTGTGTGTGTGTGTGTGTGTGTGTGTGCGTGTGTGTGTGTGTGTGTGCGCGCGCGTGCGGCACAGCTCCATGAGCCGCTCAAGTCACCGCGTCTCGTTATCGGCGCTATTTAAACCAATGTTGTAAAATTACTTCTGCCCAGCCCAGATGTGCTCACTTGTGCACCCGTGAGCCGTGGTTCCGCTGGAACGCGTCTGACCTCTGACAGACGCACTCTGAACTTCAGATCTTCAGCGTGCTGTCAATAGCCTGAATGGGAATCATTTCTTGATTTATTTTGTTACATCCACAATGTTCAGTGTGTGAGGTTTCAAATGTCAGAACACCTGCATGAGACAGGGTGTTAATTACAATCTGCCAGAATGACTCACCACCTTCAGATTTCTCCAACATCGTTAAAAATGATCAAATACGGAACATATCGGCATGCGCAGGCTAGAGTGCTGAAGCTCGCGCATTGTTATTATGAAGCTAGGGCACATGCGGAGGACACACACGCAAAAATATACTTGTTTTCAATTACATTTATTGGGCCCACTTACTTTTTCTTAGACCCACCCACAAATGAGTTTCTGGCTACGCTAATGGTGACATATGACAGACTTCTCTGAGCTCCGCAGCCATTACACTTTTCACCTCGCGCACCCCCTAGCGGCAGCTCGCGCACCCCCAGGGGAGCGCGCACCACACTTTGGGAATCCCTGAGCTAAACTAACAGGTTTGACTCTCTAAAACAATCAGCAACATTCATCATTTTCCAGAGGAAGCACATTTCTGAGGCGCTGTGGTAAAAACCAAGTGTCCGATTTTCTAATATGATTTGATGCACATGCAGTTATTTTACATTTGTTTGCAGGGAAACCTTCCCACAGAACAGTCTGAATAAACTCTGTGGAGTCACTCAAAAGTTGCTGCAGATTTCTGTTTTTATTATATTAAATCTTTGATCCTGTTGTTGATTCAAGCTTTATATATATATTTTGTCTCAGACAGGAATTTTCATCATAGACAGATGTTGAGTGAAATACTACCTTCCGAGATTATGTTTTTCTTCTGCTCTTCAATCTATAGTTCCATTACCCGCTCTGTGTCAACACATTACTGAACGTGCTGCATTTTCACTCTTGGATCTTATAAAACCACACTCGGGGTGAATGAAGGAAGATTTTTCATGCTTTTTCTGACTGGGGTCATTAGTTTACTGCTCCGGAGCATAAAACCTCACTGAAGATTACCATGGAAGAGTGTTCTCTTCTGCTTCTGTTTTGTATTTCAAATCTGCTGCCACAGAAACACTGTCTACACTTAAGTCCATTTTGTTATCAGAAACAGCGACTTTTACTCTCACACAACTTCTCGGTGTAATTTCAGTTAATCAAATTATTATTTTTTCCCTCCTTTACTTTGATGTTTTTCAGTTTTTTATTTTTTATTTTTTTGCTTCTTATTCTTCCTTGCCGTTTTCATTTCCTCCTGTATTCCTGGACCATCCGTTTGTTTTGTACGTGATAAATAAGTCCAATGTCCAACGACTTGCAAGTATCGAGTCAAAATCCTTAGGAATCTTCAGTCCTAAACAAGTCATTTGATTAAATCTTTTAATTTGCTCTTTAGAGGGCAGTTGCCCAAAATGTTTGAAATTCAAAGTTTCAACATTTTTAAGTTATAAGAGGCTATTAAAATACTTAGCATTTCTTTTTTTGACATTTGTAAACAATAATTTTTTTACATTTTGAAAAGTTTTTTTTGGGGGAGGGGCAGAATTTTAAAACAGAAAATATTTGTATAAATAAATAAAATATAATTCACTGAAAGTTTCAGTTATAGGCAGTAGATCAAGACAGCATTCTACAGATAATGAGCTAAAATTGTTCATCGCGTAATTAAATAGGTCCTATTTAGCCGTAACTTCATGTTTTAGTTGCATACGATAGTTTAACCCCTGCATGGGAGTTAAGATCAGACACCCAGCTTTACCTCTTATTCGGCATCTTTGTGAGTTCTGAGGACTTTCTGCTTCTTATTCTGAACAGAAATGCTTTTTAAGCTACCGACATAAGTCATGTGTTATTATTTAAATGTAAAATAAGTCAAATTACAACAAGGTTTGGTCATTTACTCAACCAAAATCATTCATTTTCACATCCTCTTGAAGAAGTGGCTGCTGACTTAAAGGAACCAGATAATTCCTGCTTTCATGTGTGTGAGTTTCCATGTAAAGGATTACAGGTATCTTCACGCTGCGTTTCAATATTAACCCCTAAATGAGAAACACCTTCGTAATGAAACATTGGGCCACATGAGTTTCAAAAGGGTTCCTGGGTAAAATCCATTTGCACTTGTCTCCACGGGGACTTTGGCTCCCCCGTTTTCTCCCTGCTACTGGAGAACCGGAGGAAATCAGCCTTTGCCGTTGGTGATCCTCAGCTGTAATGAGATTTTAGAGACATCAAAGTCCCACTGCTTCAAGAGGAAAAATAGATGGAATGAAAAATGGATCTAAAATGCAAATGTCCCGCTGCGCTGATGAACACGAGTCAGCTTCTTTAGGCTCAAAAAAGAGAGGAGATGGGAATGGACAGACCCAGAAATGAGCTCCTGGGTTTAACTTTTTAAAGATGTTTTCGTCTGAATCCAGACACGAAACACCTGCGGAAAACGGTGAAAAGAAAAGCCACAAAGGAACAAAGAGAGTGTTGGCTTGTGCTGTAAATATGGATCCCTGTTATTTTATATTATATTATAAATATTATATCTATATTTAACATTAAGGGGTGTTTGTTGTTTGTTAGAACAATCCTTTATTCTAACTTAGTCTTGCCGTCTCCTTTGCTGAATTCTGTTCTTTAATGTTGCTAAACTCCAGTACGCTTTATTTTAGATTACGATGTCAGCAATATGCTAAAAGCATGCTGGAGAAAGTATTATAATTAATATTATTGCTGTTGTTGCATCCATCTGTAAACTTTATGAGGCTCCTCAGATATTTTCATCACATCTGGTTTATCTTGTAGAACACCTGGATCTTCTTGCATCCTACGGGTTTGAGGCACCTGAGTTTGATTCTTTGATCTAACTGATGGACGTTTGTGATAAACTAGATGGTTCACCTGCCAGTTTCAGACGCCAGTGGTCAGTTATGTTTATGAATTTACCATCACCCTTCCATCATAAAAGCAGGCCCAGCAGAGGGTTTACTTTCCGAGGCAGCAGAAGAAATTCAACCTATCAGTACAGTCGATGAGGCAGTTCTACACCGCAATCATCCGAGTCCATCCTCACCTCCTCAATCCCTGTGTGGTATGCTGGAGGCACCACCAGGGACAAGAAGAGTGCAATGTGTCGAGCGCTCTGCTGAGAAGGTCATTGACTGCAAACTCCCCTCCATACAGGACCTGTGTACCTCCAGGACATCGAGGCGTGCAGGTCAAATCACAGCAGACCCGTCTCACCCTGGACACAGTCTCTTTGACTCGCTCACATCTGGCAGGAGGCTCCAATCCATTTGGATCAGAACCTCTCAACACAAAAACAGGTTCTTCCCCTCTGCAGTCGGACTCATGAGCGACAATGCTAGGGCTGCCCACTCCAGTTGTTTTGCTTCAGTCACATGACCCTGTGTTGTGTTTGCTCCTAAACGGATCCGCTGTGACCAGTACCCATACACTGGCTTGTATAAAGTAGCTGCGTCTCTAATTATTGACTCCCTGTATTATTATCATTTCACTGTGTTTATTTCCTAATTCTAATTTAGTTTTTCATCTTGCACCAAGTACCGCAGCAGTTTCCTAATGTTGTGATTCTCACACAAATGGCAATAAAACCATTTTGATTCTGATTAAGTTTTTCCTTCTCTGCAGGTACAAGTGAAACTGGGAAAATTAGAATGTGGTGCAAATGTTCATTTATTAACTTCATATATTAACATGTTACATTATTTAGTAACACAACTTAGACTGAGAGACCATCTAAAGACTCAGGAACCCTCTGCAAGTGTGATTCATTAGCTGATTAGAGCGTGACACTTTGAATCTAGAATATTGCGAAAGCGTTCAGTATTCTAAATGTCTGAGATTTTGAATGTGAGGTTTCATCAGCTGTAAGCCATAATCATAACAGTTATAACAAATAAAGGCTTGAAATGTCTGGCTTTGCATGGGTGAGTCTAGTTCATGTATTAGTTTCACCTTTAAAGTAAAATTACTGACATAAATGAACTTTTGCACCACATTCAAGTTTTTAGGTTAACCCTAGCTCAAACTAATCCAGACCAGGACGCTCTCTGCTGTTTCCTGGCTGATAAAACAACAACAGCCTACCCCGTCGTGAGTCAAGACGGGTGAGTGCATGAATGTTAAGTGACAGTGTGATGTAGATCTGTGAAGATTTTCAAATCCTAGAGCTTCACCGTCTATTCAGAAGCTAATGCAGGAGATAGGTGTAGGAGACTATTTTCATGTTCAGCCTGCATGAGTGACAGATAATAATCAGAAATAATCATTTTTAAGTGTTCCGCACCTTGTACTCCTGCTCCCCTGAAGCAAGGAATTAAGGAACAAAAATAATGGCAGGGTGGTGCAACCAAAGATATATATAATTACTGAAGGCAGCGCTGGTTCAAAGTTGCTAAATGACAAAACTCACACATTTAATTAAAATGTTATCAGTATCATGCAACTAATAAAATTAATTGTATGATGGTAAACATATCATGACCCTGTGACTCTGATGACGACTCTGTTAGCTTAGTAATGTCTTTGTTTGCTGCAAATTAATCAGTGAGCTCCAGTCAGGTGACTTAATTCTTCTTCATCTTTGTCCTGCAGCTCCAGCTGATAAAACCTTTTCTGTCTGCCGCTTCTATTCCTGCTGTTCATTTGTGCAGTAAGATCAGACATTAGCAAGTTCCAGTTCATCCACCCTGCTGTGCTTCATGGTCAAATTTGCACCAGTAATACAATTTGTGAAGAAAGGAGCAGAAGAATGTGCACGTTCACAATCAGCTAAGTGCTTTAAGAATTTTTCAAACCAGTCATAACTCCATCGTTCAACAGAAGAATCTGTAGTAGTTGACATTAAATTGCTTTTCATATTTTCTACACAAAAACTGTGCACTCCCCAAAAAGCAAAAGGAAAATAGGAAAAAACTTTATACTAAAACAGATTATGTTTCAGCTTAGCTGAACAAACCCGATATTCTGATTGGAATATTTCACCCTCTTTCATCTAAACCATGTGTCTGTGTGCACTGTGGGGAATATTTCAAATCCTTTATGTCTGGTTTTCATGTGAACGTGTTTCTTCCTACTGTGTTTTTCTCAGAGAACTTCCTGATCATCATGAATCTTTAAACAAAGCAGGCACAGCTTCCTCTGAAATCACGTTTCTGTATTAGAATTAGACTCTGTGAATAGAAAATCAGATTTTTTCCATCTTTCTTTTACGTTAGCTTGTCTCTCGTTCATGTTTCCCTGCACAGTCCCTTCAGTCTCAATAATAACGAATAGCAGCAACAAGGTTTGCTCCCCTCTGTGAGATTAATGAGCCGTTGTCTCGCAGTCACTTAAATAAATGCAGAATGTATTCTCTGATCAAATTCAGCTTTTAATAAAGGTTTCACGAATCTGATGAATCCACAGAGTCTCCGAATGAATGTTTATAGAAGTCTGAAGCAAAAAGCAAAACTAAAACAGACTACAGGGATGAAAAAAGTCAGTTTGTTAGATTAAAAGCAAACTTCACAAGAACGTTGTGGAGATTACATCACGCTCTTGCTCTGAGGCAGCTGACCAAGCACACACAACATCTTTAATTCACTCACAAAAATCACTGACGTGTCAAAGCAAAAATGTCTAAATAACTTATGGAACAACAAACGTAAACAGTGCTGAGTTTACGGCTTTCGGCTCTAGATGGGAGTAAAATGTTTTAATTCAAGAAATCAAGCAAAGATTCGTTTTTTTGTAGTTTTTAATTCATTTGAGGTGATTCGGATTTTATGGATTAAATTAATAAATTAACTAATAAACCAGTAAAAAACAAATTAACTAGTTAATGAAAAATAAATAAGTGTGATAATATTTAATATAATTATGTTTATTAGCTGAGGTTGTTGTATGTTGTGTTCTACTGTGGTTGAAACAACAAAATACACCAGTGGACTGAGTTTAAACAGCAGAATGCCAACGGGTTCGATGTGCAGATGTGACTGACAGTAACTCATGACAACAAGCTCAAATAAAAAGCCCCTTGATTAAACCTTATTAAACCAATTTCTCTTTTCCTACAACCCCTCACACATCCTTCGAGTAAAAGCTTTTTGCTTCAGCAGACCATTTAAGGATTTACTGGAAATTTCAGCTTCGTTTGTTCACAAATCTTTTAGAGGGATCAAATTTGGATCTGAAGTTTGTCCACACACACACACACACACACACACACACACACATGTACACACACACACACACACACACACACACAGTCTGTTAGAAGATAGCAGTCAGAGCTTTGAGGAGCCACTCATCAGTTCACATGAACACATGAATCTCATGCTTTAGGTGTTGTTATTGTGTGAAAAGTGGGAAACTGAGCCATTGTGAGCAAATAATTGAGAGACAGCAGTAGCTCAGGTGGTGAAGCGGGTTGTCCAGTAATCAGAAAGTTGCAGGTTCAAATCCAGCTCTTGCGGTTGTGCCCTTGGGCAAGACATTTAACCCTTTCTTTCTGCTGGTGGTGGTCGGAGGGACTGGTAGCGCCTGTGCGTGACAGCCTCACCTCTGTCGGTGAGCCCCAGGGCAGTTGTGTTTACATTGTAGCTCATCCCCATCAGTGTGTGAATGTGTGTGTGAATGGATGAATGATACTCTGTAGTGTACAGCGCTTTGGAGTCCTCTGACTCTGAAGGGCGCTGCACAAGTGCAGGTCATTATCATTTAGTCATCAAACATTTATTTAGATGAAGTCATAAAATCATCTAGCATAGAGGCTCAGATGTAATCATTATAACACCTGATGGCATCATCAGCGGCTAGCTCTGAATAAGATCGCAGGAGTGATCAAAACTGTTAGCAAGGTAAAAAAAAAACCTTTGCTGTGTTTAAAAAGAACTTAAAAAAGCATTTAGAAGAAAAACACTGAATGAATACAATAAAGATCTTCAGAACACCTGTCTGATGAAACAAGTTCATGGATCTACATCAAAGGTTTACGAACTAGTGTGTTTATTTTTTACATTTATTTGTGTTTTGTGATTACATCTTGTTCTTTTTCTCACCAAACTCAATCCAGCCTTTATCTTGTTAACAATGACGCTCTGCCTTCTGACCTTTGACACGGCTCTACCTCACAAACAAAGAGAACAACACAAATAGTTAACAGAGATCTTTATCACAAACTGGATTAGACATACGTGCAATTAAAGGCAGAGCTGCAGATGGACCGATCCATTATTCAGAGCTGAGCCTCTCTGGTATCAGGCTCCGACAGCCATTTGGTTGATTAACTCCAACTACTGTTTGCAAATTAGAAAAAATAAAACCAACAGCAGAGAATTTGTGTTTAAAAGAAAGAATCAGTGGTTAATTGGAATGTGTTGACTCTCAGACAAAGCTCAGAGTTTGTTTGGAGGCTGCTGGGTTCTGTGTTCACGTTCAGAACCCGCTCCTTGTTATTGCAGTGTTTCAATGGGAGGATCAGTAGGGACATGTCACAGCTGCAGCTGGACCTGGAAATTTCTGCTGCAGCAACAGCAATTAGAGGAAAGGTTGAGAAGAAATAGGAAAAGCAGGAAATCAGGTTACCGTGAAGAAGGAAGCTGATTATCAGTTTACCTCAAGTGTGAAAATACGTCCATAATGAGAAATGTAATGTTTTATTTCCTTTGATTTAAGTTAATTCAATTCAGTTTGTTTATATAGCACCAACAAGAGTCGTCTCAAGACACCTCATAAAGTCAAACATTCCAATTGAATTCAGTTCATCATGCCACTTATACAAAATACAAGTTTTCTAAGTTTTCCCACAAATACTGCCTACTGATGTCCCTCTTTACTTTCTATTTTCTCTTTCTTTTTCCTTAAGTGTTTGAATCTAACAAAATATTTTTTATATTTTTTATATTTAAAATTTCTAAAACACACACACCCACACACTGCACGCACGCACGCACGCACACACACACACACACACACACACACACACACACTCACACTCACACTCACACACACACACACACACACACACACACACACACACACACACACACACACACTTACACACAACCTCTTTGTTTTTTTGTATATGAATATATCAAGTAGTGTTTCCAGAATAGAACAGAATAGAATAGACTTTATTGATCCCACAGTAGGGAAATTCACTGTTTCACAGTTTATTTGATTTGGATAAAAATAATTTTATTTTTATATATTTTTATAATTTTTATTTTTTTTTGTTCTATGTGTGGCAATTACTATTAATAATATTTTATATAATAATAATAGGGCTGCAGTGGCACAGTAGCCAGCTGCTGCCTTGCAGCAAAAAGGTCCTGGGTTCGATTCCCGGCCCGGGATCTTTCTGCATGGAGTTTGCATGTTCTCCCTGTGCATGCGTGGGTTCTCTCCGGGTACTCCAGCTTCCTCCCACAGTCCAAAAACATGACTGTTAGGTTGATTGGTCTGTCTAAATTGTCCTTAGGTGTGTGTGTGTGTGTGTGTGTGTGTGTGTGTGTGTGTGTGTGTGTGTGTGTGTGTGTGTGTGTGTGTGTGTGTGTGTGTGTGTGTGTGTGTGTGTGTGTGTGTGTGTGTGTGTGTGTGTGTGTGTGTGTGTGTGATTGTTTGTCCTGTGTGTCTCTGTGTTGCCCTGCGATGGACTGGCTCTCTGTCCAGGGTGTACCCTGCCTGACTGCCCATTGACCGCTGGAGATAGGCACCAGCCCCCACCCCCCCGCGTGACCCCACGTGGACAATGCGGGTTCAGACAATGGATGGACGGATAATAATAATAATAATAATAATAATAATAATAATGTATTTTATTTATTATATTTTATATAATGTTTTATTAATATTTTATGTAATTGATTGATGTACATTGATTATAGTATTTAAGAACTATGACCTAACAATTTTATTTTATGGTCAATAAATTGTGAAACCAAAAGATAAATACATTTCTATAAAATTATAAGTTGTGAATAAAGAAATAAATGAAAAAACTATTATTAACAGAAAACCAGAAACTATCGGAATGCCAACATAAAATGTTAAAGATTTTTATCATTTTCACCATAGATAAAAAAGATTAAAAAATTCATTAGATAAAGTCTTCTTGTGACCATTAAAGATGAAGTTCTTCTGTTAGATGAAAAAAGTCATGTTAAGACACATAAAAACGTTTAAATTAAAATACACAAATGTTAAAAATTAGAGTATTTTTAGGCATTCTCTATCAATGTGACTTTAAACATTTAAAATCTACACAAAGAAACAACAAGCTGGGCAGTATGGCATGGGTTATTTAAATATTTACCTTTATTTTCATATTTGTTTTTTACGGTCACTTTCTTTCTAATAATAAAAATAGATGTAATTAAAACTATAAAAGAGCTCATATAAGATCACTGTTAGAGGAAATCCAAAGGTTAATCTGGCTTTAACCTGAACAGATTATGTTGTTACTGCGTTTTAATCTAGTTTTAATCTGAACTGCATAAATAGAAGCACAAATCACCAAAATTCAAAAAGTTAAAACAGCAAAAAAGATGCATTGGTGAAGATTAAAGCAGTAAAAGATATCCTTAACGCATAATGAAATGTTTAATTTAAAATAGATTTACATATAAAACACATTGGTAATCTTTATGGGAAATAAGAATCAAATGATGCAGAAGACACAATGTTCAGCATTTATTTCATGATATTGCGAATAATCAGTTTTCAGGACTCTTCTGTAGTTTTCAGTAGATGCAGAATAATTAATGTAGGGAGATAAAAACATAGAAACCTTTGATGCTGCCTTTGGGGTTTTATGAGGAAAGTCACTAAATGTTAAATATCAGCTCCAGATGCTCATCCATGTTTCCTACCGGCTGTGTTGGGAATAGATTCCCAAAGAAAGGCCGTTATCCATCTGCTTGTCCCTGCACTCATTCACACATTCATCCATTCATTCTCTGGGACAGATGTCCACTCCTGTGTGAATGTCCAGCTCTGGCACACCTCATTCTTTTACTAAAGATACAATCAGGGTCTTTGTTTTATTTTCAGTTGAGCTGGTGTGAATGTATGTATTTTTACTTGCTTGCTGCAGTTTAGTTGTACTCGTTCTCTCAGAGCCCGTCTGCAGAACCTGAAGCAGGTGGCTTCTGAACTCTGACCCCGGCCCGTGTTCTATGACCTCTACAAAACAGCAACACTCTATGACTGAATCATCAGCAGGTAACAGCCCTTCATATGTAGCTTCTGTCAGCAGATGGTGGTTGGTCTGACTGTTCTGCTTTTCCTGAAGAGGTGGAAATGAAACACAAATAAATGACAGCAGCATATTTAAAGGCCTCCCTCTTGGAGAAGTGGAACAGTCTGTGGAACTACACACACACACACACACACACACACACACACACACACACACACACACACACACACACACACACACACACACACACACACACACACACACACACACACACACACACACACACATAGCATCCCTAATGGCCTCTGTTCAGAGAAATTGAGTTTACATCTTTCAGAGATGATGAGCTAACGGCTAGTGTGACTGCAGCCAAGACCAAAGTGTGCTGCTGTCAATGTGATGCTGCTCAGTTGTGACACATATCACAGCAGTTCATGCAAATGCTGGTTTATACAAATGCGGTTTGCAGATTTTAGGTTACATATTGTTTATGAGCATAAATAACCTGCTGCAGCAAAATGTGGCACGTATGGTGCAGCAAGATACATCTTCCTACATCTTCCATAAAACACTGAATAATGTAACATCTATGGGGTAAACTGTCAGCTAAAGGACGACAGGCACAGATAAAAGGAATTACTGGTTGTGTGGAGTGCTGGCTAGACCCAAACACAGGAGAACTGATGATGGGTCAGAGTTTGTTCTAGTTACACCCAGAGTAATAAAAGTGGATTTGGAAAGAATTGGTGTTACAGAGGGAGCGGTAAAACAGTTGGGAAGGCCTGCAAGGGAGAATTTAAGACACCTCATGGATGTAATATGGTGATCTGGGAAGCTTGGCGCTTCTGACAGGAACAGAAATAAGGGATTCTTGAGCAGAGAGAAGGTGGCTGGATCTTCCTAATGAAGCCAAACCTGTGGTCACCTGACCCTACCTGACAGCCATTCAGAAACTGCTATGGATAAGAATTCAGAAACACAAGTCAAAATATCTGAAATGTCCACATGGGGTATAGCATTTTTCTGTGCTATTCATAAATCACCATTCAGCTGATGAAATGAAACAGTCTGTGCATTTAGGACCTGGCTTACCTTCATTGCTGTCTGCATGATGGCTGACTGATGCGTTAGCTTTACTCACGTCTGCCTTTTACATGATTCTGCATCTGCATGTGGGTCACTTGAAGCTGCATGTAGAAATCTAGCTGTGAATGTAAAAACACATGCCTGTCTGCTGATATATAGGTGGAATGAAAAAAATAAGCTAAAATTATTCTAAAATTAAAGATAAAAATGTTAAATAGCATTTATCAAATACATACAAACATTATTTATATATATTATATTATGGGTAGGTTCGCGGCCGAATGTGAAGCGGCTGGGATGAGGATCAGCACCTCCAAATCTGAGACCATGGTTCTCGACCGGAAAAGGGTGGCTTGCCACCTCCGGGTCGGGGGAGAGGTCCTACCTCAAGTGGAGGAGTTTAAGTATCTCGGGGTCTTGTTCACGAGTGAGGGTAGGAGGGAT
>NC_091756.1:47933840-47943840 GCF_043380555.1 Nothobranchius furzeri | reverse complement strand
GATGAAATACAGGTAATAAATGATGACATCTTTAAAAACCTAGAGTAACTCAGGTCCTGTATTTTCTAGGCCAGGGATATTCAATTACAGGCCTGGAGGGCCGGTATCCAGCACGTTTTAGTTTTAACTCTGTTTCAACACACCTGATTTCAATCAGTAGGCAATTAACAGGCTTCTGCAGAGTCTGAAGAAGTGCTGTACAGGTGATTCAACCACTTCATCTGGTGTGTTGGAGCAGAGAAACCACTAAAATGTGCTGAATTTAATACCCCGTTTCTAGGCTATATAGTTTAACACAGAAAAACCTGTGAAAACAAGAAGTCCTGCTCATTCCCAACTCAAACACTTGAATCCCATACCACTTTGGTTTGTTATGCAAATGTTCAACCATGTGTCAAAAGGTTTCAAATAAGTTACCAAACCCAACAAGAAATTAGTGATGCACTAATATGAAAATGTTGGGCTGATACCGATATCCGATACTAAGATCACTGTTATGGCCAATAAACGATATTTGCCGATACCGATATACTGATATTAATACTTCTAAAGTCAGCAGATTTTGTATAGAATGAAAATGATCAAAGCTGGATTTACGTTATGTACACACAACACACACATTTATGCTTCTGAGATGATTACGATCACAGTCGCATGACTAATTACACACACACACACCCGAAACAGGCAAACAAACTGAGACGAGATGTAAAAAATATCGGTTGTTAATATCGGCCCGGGTTTATTTATCGAACCGATATGATTTTTTTAAAAATTGACTAACATTGGCCGATACTGATATTGATGCCGATATATTGTCCATCCCTACAAGAAATGTTAGTAATAGGGTTAGTATATCACAGCCTCAAAAAGGGCCATTCAGAACACAGGGAAGTGGTTCAGCATCAAGAAACACCACAAACAATCTTTAGCCGTCTTGTGCCCAAAAGCAGCAACGGACATAAAAATGTCAAATGTGAAGTGGAAACAAGCAGAATAGCACTCAGAACCTGTGGTACCACATAGATGTTTGTTTAAAAAATGAGAGAATGGGCAGCAAGTTGGAAGTGGATCCACAG
The DNA here is from genome assembly GCF_043380555.1 of Nothobranchius furzeri. NCBI lineage: Eukaryota > Metazoa > Chordata > Actinopteri > Cyprinodontiformes > Nothobranchiidae > Nothobranchius > Nothobranchius furzeri. Next base: position 47,942,761 of record NC_091756.1, on the reverse strand, counting down.
GGAAAGCAGCCTGCTTTGTTTGGGCAGCAGAGAGACAGCTCACATGGAAAGCATTACATTTTACATTCCATCCTAAAAAGCTCAAAATCTGTGTACTTTCCACAGACATCCTCAATTAGCATTGTTAGAAACCAAACCACTCAAACATTCTGACACATGGTTCTGTGTGCTGAAGAGTTTCAAACCAGGCTGAAAATTAAGCATCATGCATTTTTATAAAACATAAATGGGTACACAAATTACTTGGGCAGCAGTGGATAGTTCAGTCATACCATCTATAGGTCTCCATTAATAAATGTACCAGTGCTCAAAGGCTTTTTAATATTTTAACAATTTCGCAAACAAATAAAATTAATTGATGATATAGCTACATGTTATCATAGAAATCTGTTACGTCAATGCACAAGGGCTGCCAGAAGGTCAACAAACATTGAAATAAGTCAGAACATAGTGGTGAAACAGTCCATGCGATTAAATTCACATCAGTAAACCCAACTTTTGCCTTAATTAGACTGACATGTATTTTTTTTAAATGCATGTAAATGTGTTAGTCTGGCAGAAGATGAACTGGTTCTAATCGAGCTTAATTACCCAGAATATGAAGTTGGGACCCAACTCCTTCCGTATATAAATGGCTTATTTGAGCTGTGACCGGCTGGACCATACACAATTATTCATGTCTTTGGTTTGAACACTCGCCTCCTGGAAGTGAAAGGGCTGCAGAAGCAGTCTCATGATAATTTCATTGCCACAAAGTAACACGTGTAACACCATTAAACAGTACAGTACGTAGCAAATAGGATGTTATGCAGCATTGTTGTTGTCCATTCCTTCGGCCATTGTGCAAATCCCGTCTGCATTACTCCTACCAGCATTTGATATTTGATTTGTGTTGCTATGAGCTAATCGGAAGAATGCCAACATGAAAGGCTGTATGTCGCCTCTAACAGTTTTCCTCTCCACTGTCGCTGCATGCTTGCTTAGTGTGAGAGTCGCTGTTAAGACATTGACACCAGTCAGTGACTCGATGCAATCTGCTGGGTTTCTTATGTAGAAAACTTTTTACTGATTGGCTTAATGAACTGAACTGTATTGGAATGTTTACTTTGTGAAGTGCCTTGAGACGACTCATCAGGATTTGGCGCCATATAAATAAACTTGAATTGAATTCAACAGAAGAGTAGCTGAGTGGAAGGCACTTCATTTGAGAGTTTGGTTTTCACGTACTTGTAAACTAGCATAAAGGCTCCCAGGTCATTGCCACAGATTGACCTAAATCGACTTAGATGCACATGTAGCACACTGAGGAATATATGTCATTTGACAAAACTGTTAGCCGTCTCACAACGACCCACTCCTGAGTGCTCTGTTAAAGACGGACTGCACACGTCCTTGCCTGCCCCCAATAGAGAATCTTTTCAAGCTTAAACGATTAACATACCATCACAACATTTGATTGGAGCCAATTTCATTCAGCAACAAGATACTGACTTAATCAGTAAATATGTCCCAATATTTATAGAGTAAAATTAACAAAATGTGATGTCTGCTGGTGAAGGTCCTCACTGTAGGGTTGGGCATCGTTTGATTTTGAACGATTCCGATTCCAATTCCTTGTTTCGATTCAGGATCCTATCGATTCCCTTTACCGATTCTTTCAAGACGTTACATGCTTTACATGAGCCAGCTAACCACAGGTCCTACTTGATGAAATAATCTCAACTTCAACATGAATTTTAATTAAATGAACAACAACATCACCTTCATTTAGACAAAAACATGTTTTGGAGAAAAAAAGATAGAGACTTACAGCTCAATCAGTGTGTTTGTTTCTGACCACAACCAAAGTCTGGAAGAAGCCTCTGGGATGAGAGGCTAAATGTCTCCAACATATCCAGAAACGTCCAGCTGTTTTCAGCTAAAACTCTCAGGATGATCATGTCCAGGATGACTGAGACCTACACCTCCATGCTGCAGCAGCATTCAGTCAGATTTTAAACATTAAAACTCTCAACAGAAATGGTTCAAAAAGGAAATTAAAATGTTCACAACTTTGTGTGTGATTTATTATTATTATTATTATTATTATTATTATTATTATTGTGGCAGCATCTGGTGTGGTCCGTCCACCACAGAGAAAGCTGCTCTAGCATAACTTTATTCTACAGGTTATTGTTCAGCCTTCTGACACACACACACACACACACACGCACACACACACACACACACACACACACACACACACACACGAGTATTGGTGAGCGGCTACGACTGACTGCTGACGCTCCGTGTGTTTTTATTTCTGCAGTGAGACAAAATCACCTCATACCATCCAGAGTTTGTTCTTTAAAGCTTCTAGTAAATCCACCATGTTGATGTGTTTTAACAAGTTTCCCCTACGCTGCAAGAGTTAAAGTTTAAATTACGGAGTAAAAGTCCGGCAGACGCGTTTGGTCATATTTGGCCACTGCGCGGCAGATGTCTGTGTGTGTGTGTGTGTGTGTGTGGGGGGGGGGGGGGGGGGGGGACGACTCATGCTGTAAATAGACAGCTGGTGTGATCAGCTCTGAAAAGCGTTGATCACAATTTGCAGATCACGTTTATTTTCCCATGATCGGCCGCGGATTTGTCTTCTGGTCAGCATTCTTGGAACCGAAACTAGGAATCGAAATAAAATACTTTGAACAATTCCGGGAAAAACTAACAGTTGGAACCAGTTCCAATCGATGCTCGATGCCCAGCCCTGGTTTTCAGTCATCCAGATCATGGTAATCCAAAATGGTTCAAATGAAGGCAACTGGACTTCTTTGGTTTCTCGAAGCCATTTTGCTTTTTTATCTGAGGAGTTTTGATTTCTGAATGGAATAATAGATTAAGAAGCTGTACCACCTTGAGTCACATAATAATGTGACTCAGTGTAATACATTTGACAGCCCCATCTAGTGAACAAATGCGCATACCTAAAGTTATAGTCCATTTATCGTTAACGACGTGAAATCCTCAATATAATGTGATATTGATTTTGGGCCGTTTCGACCAGCCCCTACTTTATGTGAATGAATTACACAAACATTCATTTCATCTATATATGTTATCTATAAGAATTATATTGTATATATTGTTAATTAAAATGGCTGAGTAGTATTTTCTGCTTTTTTATCATATATTAGTGTTTTTCTAATAAAGTTACTTTGATTCTCATTGTTAGATTGTTTATTTTTCCTTTTTTCTATAAGTTTTGACACTAAGCTCTGAACAAGAGTCACATATGTACCCACAGTAAACCCACTATGATTAAAAAAGCCAAAACATGTGTCCTGTATCGGAGCTACATGTGTGAAGTTTGGAGAGAAAAAAAATGCATCAAAATGGGTTTAGTATTCAAGGAAATACGGTTGATTTAACATGCTGACACTTCAATGCCTGTTAAAGAGGGCAGGGCGCAACCCATCCAAGATGGCGGCGCCACCGCTGGTCAGTGCCCGTAGGCAGTAGCGGTCACACGGGGTCTATCAATGCCTATGTCTCAAACCATCTATCTTCAGTTTTATAAGCTTGACCCTCCCATATTCCAGTCAGAATTGACAAAGCTCTTCAGGTGAGAAGCAAAACATCTTCAAGAAACCAAAGTCTAGTTGCCTTCAAAATGTGATGTCAAAGGAATACTCAAAACTTGTTTCCCTTTATTAATAAATGCTTAGAAATATCAATAATTTAATTTATATCATTCTTTAAATACCCAATTCCTCTTTGCTGGAATTGTGTGCATGTATGTAAGAATGAAAAGGTTGATGTGATGATTTTACATAAGGAAAAAGTCAAATGACTCAAAAGCATCCTTGACAGTTCTCGTAAGCATAGCTGGAAAGACAGAACGTTGTTTCAACAATAAACATTTCTGGTCCCATCAGAGTACACAGACAGGTCCAAGGGCCCCCCAGCCTACGTAAGCTCTTATGCAACACAGCAACACATCTATTATGCATCCTACCACCCACAAGGCTTCTGATTCATACCTCCTCACCAGTCATTCAACCTACCACCAAATGGTCAAGCTCTTCATTCAAAATTGTTCACTCACTTTTGTTCAAGTTCTACTTACTGCTTATGTCATTCATGTTTGTCAAGTAAACAAATTTAAAGGTTGTGATGTTGTATGTTGTCACATGTCCTCTCAGTGGGTGGATAATCAGGTCAGAAATCACACTGATACAAAGAAGTGATGTATTTAAAAATATCCAAACCTTGGGGAGGGTTTGTCCCACTTACATAATGTAAGTCCTGCTGAACACTCTGTTTCACCCTCGCTGTGAGAAAACTGAATGAGGAGCAAGAAGGTGGAGACATGATAAAGCAATGCTGGTGCAGACCAGTTCTATTTTTACTTTTGTTTTATCCCAAGGTAGTAAACATCAGTTAATCTACCAGTTATGAACTCCAGAAACAACACAGAAAGAGACATTTCTTGGTGGTTTTATGACTTATGGTTTCAAACTGAAACGAAGGCCAGGTTTAACTATTTCAAAATAAGCCAAAGTCATGGCGGTTAAATGACCCTTAAGGTATGTGACAAAAACCTCAGTCCGACTGTGTATATGTACTCCTGTGACGCCCCCAGACTCTTCAGCAAAAAGAACGAGTGTTGGTACTAAAATACAGTCAGGTCCATACATATTGGGACATCGACACAATGCTAACATTTTTGGCTCTATACACCACCACAATGGATATCAAATGAACTGCTTTAACTGCAGACTGTCAGCTTTTATTTGAGGGTATTTACATCCAAATCAGGTGAACGGTGTAGGAATTACAACAGTTTGCATATGTGCATCCCACTTGTTAAGGGACCAAAAGTAATGGGACAGAATAAGAACCATAAATCAAACTTATACATTTCAATACTTGGTTGCAAATCCTTTGCAGTCAATTACAGGCTGAAGTCTGGAACACATAGACATCACCAGACGTTGGATTTCATCCCTGGTGATGCTCTGCCAGGCCTCTACTGCAACAGTCTTCAGTTCCTGCTTGTTCCTGGGGCATTTTCCCTTCAGTTTTGTCTTCAGCAAGTGAAATGCATGCTCAATCAGATTCAGGTCAGGTGATTGACTTAGCCATTGCAAAACAGTCCACTTCTTTCCCTTCAAAAACTCTTTGGTTGCTTTTGCAGTATGCTTTGGGTCATTGTCCATCTGCACTATAAAGCGCCATCCATTGAGTTCTGAGGCATTTGGCTGAATATGAGCAGATAATATTGCCTGAAACACTTCAGAATTCATCGTGCTGCTTTTGTCAGCAGTCACATCATCAATAAATGCAAGAGAATCCGTTCCACTGGCAGCCATACACGCCCACGCCATGATACTTCAAGCACCATGCTTCACTGATGAGGTGGTATGCTTAGGATCATGAGCAGTTCCTTTCCGTCTCCATACTCTTCTCTTCCCATCACTCTGGTACAAGTTGATCTTTGTCTCATCTGTCCATAGGATGTTGTTCCAGAGCTGTGAAGGCTTTTTTAGATGTTGTTTGGCAAACTCTAAACTCTACCCTTCCTGTTTTTGGGGCTCATCAATGGTTTACATCTTGTGGTGAACCCTCTGTATTCACACTGGTGGAGTCTTCTCTTGATTGTTGACTTTGACACAGATACACCTACCTCCTGGAGAGTGTTCTTGATCTGGCCAACTGTTGTGAAGGGTGTTTTCTTCACCAGGGAAAGGATTCTTCAGTCATCCACCACAGTTGTTTTCCGTGATCTTCCGGGTCTTTTGGTGTTGCTGAGCTCACCGGTGCGTTCCTTCTTACAAAGAATGTTCCAAACTGTTGTTTTGGCCACGCCTAATGTTTTTGCTATCTCTCTGATAGGTTTCTTTTGTTTTTTCAGCCTAATGATGGCTTGCTTCACTGATAGTGACAGCTCTTTGGATCTCATCTTGACAGTTGACAGCAACAGATTCCAAATGCAAATAGCACACTTGAAATGAACTCTGGACCTTTTATCTGCTCATTGTAATTGGGATAATGAGGGAATAACACACACCTGGCTATGGAACAGCTGAGAAGCTAATTGTCCCATTACTTTTGGTCCCTTAACAAATGGGAGGCACATATGCAAACTGTTGTAATTCCTACACCGTTCACCTGATTTGGATGTAAATACCCTCAAATAAAAGCTGACAGTCTGCAGTTAAAGCAGTTCATTTGATATCCATTGTGGTGGTGTATAGAGCCAAAAATGTTAGCATTGTATCGATGTCCCAATATTTATGGACCTAACTGTAAAATGCCTGATGTCTCAGTAGGTCTTCTGTTATTTGGGGGAAATCATTTGGCTTGTGATAGATGATAGGGCTGTATGTAGATGAAACTCCATTACCTCAGGTCAAACATCAGATAAAAAGTTCTTACTCTAAACAATATGTTGGAGAATTACAGATCTGATTTTATTTGCACTATGTGTTCTTTGCCAAATCCTTCACATCTTAAGCAAAACTATATAGGAACAGTTTAGTTTTAAAGAAGTTTGGATAAAAATAAGTATTAACATGACAAAACACTTGAATTATAGGTTTCATTGTTCATTTTTTCCCCTCTTGATTTTGGTCTCAGGAAACACCTTAGGATACAAGGCAATCAGAGCTGATAAGGTGGATAACAGAAGGAAGCCAAGGATAACGAGTGATGAAGAGATATATGGAAGAACAAGCATGTGAGAAACAAGATAAAACACAAGGGAGGATGCTGCAGCCCTGCTCTGTGCATCAGCACATATGGGCCTCCCTGCAGCAGCTGTAAAAGCCATGATCAGACTGACTACCACCATAATCACAGCCACTCATGGGAAAAAGCAGAGTTGTTTTTTTAATGTCTTTCCCTCCCTCTTTTAAGCACACATAATCATCTGTGAGCAACAGATGATGTAACAAACTGTGTATACACTGCGTGGAATATCTGCCTGACATGGCTTACTGTTTGGTGTTAGAATCAGTGGTAGGAACAAAGCCAATCACAACTAAACTTGCCACTTCCTCCAACTCACCCTGAAGTGTGAGCCCGTAAAGTCCAACCAGCTAAAAGGATTTTCTCCCACTTTCAATCCAACCAAAGAAATGAGAAAACATGAGCCAATATTACCTTACTACAGAGACATCAGTGTTAATAAAAGCTGAACAAGCAGCAAGAGTTAAAAGTTACACTAGGTTTTAAGTAGTTTGTTTAAAAGATAAAATTACTTCAGAATTAACATCCAAGGCCACTTTAACTGTGACTTATGTAGCACTGATTTCACCGTGACTAGAGCAGCCTGGCGTCTTATCTGAGCTGTTTACAAAAGCGTAAGGGGCTCGACACATGGGAGGCGACAAACAACTGCAATCAGCGAAATTCGTCGCTGTCACTTTTATTACCTGACACACGGGAGGCGACCCGCGGCAAAGCTGTCTACGTGTTCTTTTCCATGGCGAAATCAAAACTTCCGTTGTTTTGTTTGGCTGTGTCAGGTTGGAGGGAATTAAGGTTATTTAAGCGGTTCAGAGTTTAAAAAAAAAAGCGGTAGACATGATGTTTCACAAGGTGCTGCTAGAGTTATGTGAAATCTTACTTCTGATTTTACCATTTAAAACATAATAATAATCAACTTCTCCATGTTTGCTCGGAGATGTACGGAGCATCCTGTCCGCTCATTGGTCAGTGAATGAAACCTCCGTTGATTGGTCCTCGTCCGAGCAACAGCGATGAAAAGTTGAAAATATTTCAACTTTCTGGGATTGCGTCGCTGGGTCGCCTGTACACGACACGTGCACGAGCACAAAATTTCACACGCACGTTTTTTTGCGTTTCGCTTAGTAGGAGGGAGACCGCGATTATCGCTTTGTCGTGCATGTCTCATTGAAAATGGAGGAGAGGTGATGTCGCCTCCCGTGTGTCGAGCCCATAAATCTAATCATGACTGCAGCAGCTCGCTGGGGCTCATTCACAAAGTGACTGCAGGAAGAGACGCTGTGACACAGGTCAGGTCTGAGGGAAAACAGCAAACATTTGGGAGCCATTAGGAAAATGAATGGGGTTACAGTGGTGGAGCAGTGACGGAGTAAAGCCTGGAGACATAAGTCCTCTCCCTTTTCCTCTTCAGTATTCATGAAGGGAAATCTGTAGTCTGAAGGGAAAAAAGACACACTTCAATCATTTTTGTTTTCATTTGTGCTCAGAAAGCATCCCAGACTTTTGTGAATGCAGTAATCTCTGGGTTTTAAAAAGCCAAATCAAGGTCAGACAGAGGCTGTGGATGAATAAATCCTGACATTTATTTTTCTTAATATTTCTAATAATCCATCTTTATAAAGAATTTATTTTCTTTTTAAAGTTATGATAAAACATTTAAAGGGTTTGTTTATTTCTTCCTTGATGTTTTATGGCGTTGGGGCAATTCCAGATGATTGGATGAGCTAGAAAATGTTAGAAGATGAACACGTGATTTATTTCTCTAAACATTCCAAACAGAATTTGGAGTTTTATGCATTTTGTTTTTTATGTAATAACTTAAAAATTAGCTCTCATTATTTCTATGTTTGTTTATCTTCAAGCAGCTTTTGAAGCAGGTGGAATACCTCAGGTTTAAAACAAAAGACTGGATGGTCTACTTGCATTGAAACATGGTCAATAATCAAGGCACTTGCACAAAAAGACCAAATGTAACAATCTAAAAGATGTCCACTCTGTTCTACGCCTGGAACTGGGGCAGAGTAGTCCGTATTTGTTGATCCTCGAATTCTCTCTATTCCTCAGAGTTTCTCTATTATAGACAACACATGGTCACTTAGAATGAGACAAAATAGGGCTCTGATTTGCTCACAGACTCCGATTTTAAAGTCTGTGAAACATCAGCCACTGCCACCTCAAACAGCTGTTCAGAACAG